>NC_092324.1:53203634-53503634 GCF_036785885.1 Coffea arabica
TTTTCTAGTTTAAATCACTTCTTGGAAGCGATGTCAATGCAAATACTATGATTGCTTCGGTGTTTATATTTGCTTGTACCCTTGCCGTCCCAGATATGGGTGGAGGTCCAAATTATCAACATTTAAAACCCACCACAACAAGACTTTCTAACCCTAATTTGGTACACAAATCTGCATTTGCTATTTTTGCTCTCTCTTCTCTGGAGATAGATTGTTATTTCTCACCATTCTTCTCTTTCCACTATACCTTCAAAGAACTAAAATGAAAGCCTTCTTTTTTGTCAAGGTTTTCGCGGGTTCGTCTTCAAAATTAGTTTTGAATTCAAATTTTTAATTCAAATTTCATATTTTAACAATCCTGTTCCAATATAACGCCGTTTATATTGGTGTTTTTGAAATTAATATTTTTTTTGAAACTTACTAATTAGATGGTGTCGTTTTGATGCCTTCTTTCTACCTGTCGACGTGGATGCATAATAACCACTTCTTAAGTTTTGTGAGGGGACCGTTCAGGGACGGTCTTTCTGATGACTGTCCTTGCCCCAAATCCCAACGAACCACTCGAAGACGTCCGAGGCTACTGTGACAACTTCTACAGTAAACACCATAAGCAAATCAAACTCGAAATCATAGACCAACAAACAGTTTTTCATTTGTTGTGTTAGCAAAAAGAATCAAGCTTCATTAGAGGATACAGTAGAATCAAGCTTTATCATGAGCTTTTAGATTTTCTTCTAATCATGTTGTCCTATTTTTTTATTTTTAATTCACAGTCTAGTTGTGTTTGAATTTACAGTTACAATTTTTTGCAGGCCCTAATAATGTTTTCGAGATAAAGTCTTATTCTCTTGTGCATTGAGAAATGGCCTTATATGATTTTTTCCTTTTTTGCTTAACTTGTTCAAGTAGAGTTTTTCTAAAGGGTGCTCAATTGACACTCATCAACATGCTTACATTTCACCTAATTTACCATGTATAGACACGCTCTAACAATTACCACCTTTTCTTGCATATATACACTTTCTCTAATTAATCTTAATTTTTTGAAAATCTAACACATGAAATATATTTTAATGAATGCCCATTGAGCACTCGTTAAATAGAACCTTTCAAGTAAGAGGCTACTCTATATTTGTGGAAGTTAATCATCCATTGAAGGGAAGATATTTGATAAGATATACAGTAAAATGTATATTTACTGTATATAGACTTTTGAAAGTGTTCCATGGGCTAAAATCTCTAATGTATTCTATTTTCTCATTTGTGCTGGCTCTTTTTATAGGTTCAATGGTTTAAGTTTTTGGTGACTCTATGTTTTTGTGGGTGAAGTACTCATAGAAGATGTAGACAAGTATTCTTCACCCTCTTTGCTTGCTATTGGCCAGAGTCACACACAAAAACTCTCCAGCAGCTGTGGTTGACAGGCACATACAATTCTATGTTGTATCTTCACTGTAATTGTTCCAGAAAATTATCATGTACATAGCATGTAACAGTTCTTAATGGAGTTAACAGCTGTAGATGGAATTTCTTAAAACTCAAAGAGAAATTTAGCTTTCATAGGAGATGGGAGAAATTCCAAAACTAGTACTCCCTCTGTCCCAATGAATCTGTCGTGCTTTGGGAATCCCACATTTTTTCAACAGTGCTCCGATTTCAAAAGGTAATGGGTTATGTTCCAAGAATGCCCCGGTTGAATTAGCTATGCAGCCTGACGTGTTGCTCCATTGATGGTAGGATAGAGTAGTGATATGATTGTGGGACCCATACATATGATATATTTTCAAGCCCTTTTGGAGAAAGTGCAATGCACGAATCCTGCTGGTTCTAACGTGACACTCACACACCATCACATGAAAATTCTCTATTTCACAGGTGAACTTTGGGGCCCACTAAAAATAAGAATCTTGTCGTAAGATTTAAGGGTATCAGTGGAAATCGGTGAAAGTTTTTATTACCATTATTGGTAAGTGACACTAATTTTGGGACGGACTAAAAAGGAAAGCATGACACTTCTAATGGGACGGAGGGAGTAAATAATATGAAATCTCAATCTATCTATTGAGCAAATAGATATTAATGAATATGAAAAACATTAAATCTCCAAAACATCTTCCCTGCATCCAGGTGAATCACTATAACTCAAAAGATTTGTGCATGTTTTTAAAAATAACATTTGTTAAAAAATGATTGAAGCCCAAGGAGAAATTCAGCTAACATGGTAGATGTTAAAATTTTCAAATCTAGCAAACCATATGAAATCTCAAATCTCATAGAAAAAAGAGAAAAAAAGGAAAAAATTTCTTACAAGGGAAATCCTAGGATAGAATAAAATTTTCACTAGAAAAAACTAGGAGAGAAGAAATACTTACCAAGAAATGCTAGCAAAGAAAATTCCTCGCTAGAGGGAATTTATTTTAAAAAAGCAAATAAAAGGTATAAAAAACGGTTCCCTCCTATGGAGAAAGATTAGATCTGAAGGCCATTTTCGTTAGAGGAGCCTTAAAGAGAAGAAAGAGAGAATGAATTTTAGAGAGAAATACACTAACACACAATTACTAAAATATTGGATTCCACAGATTAAATATTCGAAGATGTGCATTACAAACATATATCTTAATGACTTTCAAGACATACGTTGTATCCAAAAACACATTTGTGAATTTTTACACATATCAAGTGAAAATTATGTATGAAGTATGATTAATCATTTTTTAAAAAAAAATGAATAAATGGGAAGACTAGGGCGGACTTGGAAGTCTTTCCCTAACAGCTTCATTATGTCATAGACTCGTACCGTGAGCTGTGACAGCCCCACCTTCCCCTAAGGCGAACCAAAGGGGTTAGCGGACTGCCTGCCCAGCTCTCGCCAGGACTAACGGTACTGTTTACGTCGGTCTATTACGTTCCGGAACATAACAATGCGCGCAAACAAGTCAAAATCTCAAAATAAAAAAAAACGAAAATTCGAAACCAAAATGAACATTAAAATACACGTCAGAATCCGGCCGGAATCTGGCCGGATTTCCGGCCGGATTCTCGGCCGGATACAAGGCCGAGAGCAAACTCCAAAATTTCATTTTTTCCCCAAGCAATCCGCCCTGCAATCCGGCCAGTTTCTGGCCGGATTCCTGGCCGGATTCGGCACTGTTCATCTTCGCCAATTTTTTTCCTTTTCTGTTTGAAAGCCGTGGTGATCCGAAATCCGTCCAAACACCAACCAAACATATATATACATTGAAAACCAACATTTACAAGCCAAACGGCCTACCAAAGTATCCATTTAGTTCATACATATACAAGTAGCCATTTACACACCAAACATTGGTGGAAACAAAGCACTTAGGGTTTTCACCCTCAAGGAGCTTATACAAAATACATATACATGAGCTCAACTTGCATCCAACTATCATAACCTTTCCAAAAGTGTTCATTTTCCTGTAAGGAAAACAAATAAAACGGAATGAGCTAAAGCCCAGTGGTATACCACTACATAAGCAACCAAAGTCACATAAACATGGCCAATCACTTAAAGTTCATGATAAGCAATGAAGTACAACGGTAAAAGGATACAGTCGGCTCTCAAGAGCCCATTTCCACGCTTGCAATCTTGATCCAACCTCATTGACCCTCCGTCAATATTAAAAGAACCAAACCGTAGACCACCCTTTACTTCCACTTCCTTCCACCCAACATACCCCAACCGGGCCCGCACTCCATTTCAGTAGTTTTGGTAATACTCGAGTTTACCGAAACCAAGGGTCTCATTACCACAAGGTTCCCCAGTACAGTCCCCGTGGCAATTCAATCTTCACGACCAAGCCCTCGCCGGCTCGATCCAATTGACTACCAAACGGGGTTGAGCTCAATAATGCAGTAAGGCCGTTGAACATCGTCCAAATGACATCAATTCAGTTTCCATGAAATGGAATTCACCAACCAATATATCAAGTTCAGTAATGCAATAAAACGGTAGCCATTCAGTGACAATATCAAAAGAGGTGAGGGCGGTCAAGTACACCCTCACCTTAATCAATTTCAATATCCAAGTAAGCCATCAAGGCATCACATAACATTTAACAAAGCCACATAGTAACAATTTAGTGAGTGGTATACTCACCAAGTGAGAAAGTGGTGTTTCATACACCGTGGTCACCAAGACGTCGTGAGCTACCGTCACTCCCTAGAATCACACAACAAATGCAATGAGACTCGATAACGAGTCATATAGCAATGCTAAACACAACCCCAATAGGGTTTCATATGCATAAATGTGCATAATAGCAAACCAGAAATTAGAAAATGGCCTTAGTCTTGGCCCCCAAATAGAAAACTGTTTTACACTTATTATGCGGTAATGGCGTCAAATTCTCTACGGTTATCGGATGGGGGTGTAAGACCCACCGTTTCGAAGCTATGAAACAGGGCTACAACAATGTAGAAGGTCACTCAATCCAGTTCCTAGCTTAACTAGGTCGAAAATGCCAAATACCCTACCAGAATTACCAAAACAGGTTTGCAAATCACACAAAACTATAATTACTATAACTTAGTCTATACAAGTCCAAATACCGAAATTCCAAAGGCATAAGTTAGCTAAGTCATCCAGCTACATTTCATCAGAAGACACCAACTCCAAAATCCAAACCAATTCCAGTCAAAATAGCCAATTACTATCGCAGTTTTCGCATTCTGTCCAAAGCAGAACAGCTACAGTAATTTCATCATAACTCATTCTACATTAATGCAAATGACCTGAAATTTTACAGGCACCTCAAACACATCAATACCTAAAACTTTCATGTTTTGAGAAAAGTCTAATTCGGCCTCTAACCCAGTGATCTAAAACCGGACAGAATTGGGATTTTAAGAACCCTAACTTTTCAAATTTCCAACCAAATCCAAAATTGATTGCATTTATCCACATTTCACATCCACTAGAGCCATTATAGTCCATTGCCAATCATCACAAACAACCACACCATCATAATCCAATTAAACCAGAAAAATCATCATAAAATGGAAAACTTCACCAAATCAATTCAAACCAAGATAAAAATCAGAAATTTCAGCACTCTCATCACTAATAAGCACAACATAAGCATCATTAGGTGTAGTAGGATGTTTCAAGCTTCACTTACCAAAAACCAAGAGAGAGGAAGATGTTGTGCACCTTAGTCCTTCAAACAAAGTTCACCAAACAACTTACTAGCACTAGAAGGAAGAATTTTATGGAGTGAAAACTAAGTTAAGCAAGTGGTTTAGTTGATTTGAGCTAGAAGTTTGCTAGAATGTTGAAGAGTTTTGTCTTTCTTCTTGCTTAGAGAGGGCCGGCCATAAGGAGGAGAAAAATGGTGAATTTTGTGCAATTTTTGGATATTTAACCTTTGGTCAAAAAAGTCAAAATTGTGAATAGTAATTCTTAAAAGGCATCCAATAAGAAGGTGACACTTGTCACCTTCATAAATGCATTCTTATCTTTCTTTCCTCTCTCACATCAATCATTTCACACACACTATTTATCTCTTAACACCCGATAAATTTTACACAGTATCCGAAACTTAACCTTATTGGCCGAATTTTTCCGAACTTTTCGCACTAGTGGGTCCCACATCCAATATATATTCTTAATTTTCTAAAAATTCACCAATGCTAGAAAAATCATTTTAAAACTATAATTGCTCATAAAATCCACTAAGAAAATATTTCTAAGCCAGAAAATGCAGAAAACATGCAATTAAGGGGAAATAAACCCTAGGAAAATAATTAGGGTTTTACGGGTTCTCACACTCTCCTCCCCTTAAAAGAATTTCGTTCTCGAAATTTCTCACCTTAATTCCCGAAAAGGTTTGGGTATTTCTTTCGCATTTCCTCTTCCATCTCCCAGGTAGCTTCCTCCACTCCGTGGTTTCTCCATAGCACTTTCACTAGCGGAATTTTCTTGTTTCTGAGCTCTTTGACTTTTCGATCGAGTACTTGAACCGGTTTCTCTTCATAGGCCAGTGATTCATCTACTTCGATATCCTCCGGTTGTAAAACATGAGATGGGTCAGAATGGTACTTCTTTAGCATCGAGACGTGAAATACGTCGTAGATTCGAGAAAGACTGGACGGTAGCTCCAATCGATACGCGACCACTCCAACCCTCTGAAGGATCTTGTAGGGTCCGACGTACCGCGGTTGAAGCTTCTTTCCTTTACCAGTTGTAAGACTTCGTAAGGGTGTGATCTTAAGAAATACGTAGTCTCCAACTTCAAACTCCAAGTCTTTTCTTCGGTTATCCGCGTAGCTCTTTTGGCGACTTTGGGCAGTTTGGATTCGTTGCCGTATCAACTTGACCTTCTCGTGTGCCTCTTCCATCCATGGAATAGTTGTCGGGTCCAGTGCTTTCTTTTCGCCAACCTCATCCCAATAAATCGGTGAGCGGCACTTGCGTCCGTAGAGAGCTTCATACGGAGCCATTTGAATTGACGAATGGAAGCTATTGTTGTACGCAAATTCTACCAAGGTCATGTGCTGACCCCAATTGCCTCCAAAGTCCAGAATACAGGTTCGTAGCATGTCCTCAAGAGTCTGAATCGTCCGTTCTGACTGGCCATCCGTCCGAGGGTGATAGGTAGTGCTTAAATTGAGTTTCGTCCCTAAGGTTTCTTGGAACTTCTGCCAAAACCGAGATACGAACCGTGGATCCCGATCAGAGACAATGCTCACCGGCACGCCGTGTAACCTTACAATTTCATCCATGTACAGTCGGGTCAATTTGTCCATTGAATATTTCATGTTCACTGGCAAGAAATGGGCCGACTTGGTTAATCGATCAACGATCACCCAAACGGCATCGTGTCCTCTTTGCGTCCTTGGTAAACCTGAAACGAAGTCCATGGTGATGTTTTCCCACTTCCACTCGGGTATCTCCAAGGGTTGTAACAAACCCGATGGCTTTTGATGCTCCGCCTTCACTTGCTGGCAAATGAGACATTTCTGCACGTACTGCGCGATTTCCCTCTTCATATTGTCCCACCAATAGGTTCCTTTCAGGTCTTGATACATCTTGCTGCTACCCGGATGGATTGTATACTTGGACCTATGAGCTTCCTCCAAAATTTCTGCTTTCAACGATTCCTCCTTTGGTACCACTATTCGATCTCGATATTTCAACATACCCTCAGGACTCAAATTGAAGTCCGTTGTTTCTCCCTTTTCCACTTTCTCTCTCCACTTCCGTACCATCAAATCCTCGCCTTGCGCCTCTTTTATACGTTCCAGTAGAGTGGAGGTCACCCTTACATTGCTAAATATTACCTTATGACTCCCAAGACAGGGTTTCCACTCGCACACGGATTCTAGTAAATCCCACTCCTTAATCATTAGCCCTGCCACTTGCACTTTACGACTCAAGGCATCTGCTACCACATTTGCCTTTCCCGGATGGTAATTGATCGTACAGTCGTAATCTTCCAAGAATTCCATCCATCGCCGTTGTCTCATATTCAGTTCCTTCTGGGAGAAGAGGTACCTAAGACTCTTGTGATCCGAAAACACTTCGAAGGTCACCCCATATAGGTAATGCCTCCACTTTTTCAGTGCAAACACAACTGCAGCTAATTCTAGATCGTGAGTCGGGTAGTTCTGCTCGTGAAGCTTCAATTTCCTAGAGGCAAAAGCAATCACATTCCGGTTCTGCATCAAAACGCATCCCAATCCTTCTCGCGACGCGTCTGCATATACTGCAAACCCGTCCACTCCATTTGGCAAGACCAGTACCGGAGCCATGGTCAATCTTTTCTTTAATTCCTGAAAATTCGTTTCGCATCGGCTGTTCCAGATAAACTGGCCATGCTTATTTGTCAAGTCAGTTAGAGGTCCTGCCAGTTTGGAAAAATCCTTAATGAACCTTCGTTAGTACCCAACTAGCCCTAGAAAGCTACGAATTTCCGTGGTGGTTTCTGGTCTCTTCCAATTTATCACGGCCTCAACCTTCGCCGGGTCCACCGAAATACCTTCGTGGGAGATCAAGTGCCCTAGAAACGCTATTTTCTCCAACCAGAACTCGCATTTGCTAAACTTGGCGTACAGTTGATGTTCCCTCAATGTCTGCAACACCACTCTCAAATGCTCCTCATGCTCCTCGCGTGTCTTAGAGTAGACCAAAATGTCGTCAATGAACACAACGACAAATCGGTCTAGGTAGGGTTTGAAAACCCTATGCATTAGGTCCATGAAGGCGGCGGGAGCATTGGTCAGTCCAAAGGGCATAACGGCGAACTCGTAATGCCCGTATCTTGAATTGAAAGTAGTTTTCGGAATGTCCTCCTTTCTAATCAACAACTGGTAGTATCCCTGTCGGAGATCCAACTTCGAGAAGACCACTGCTCCTTGCAGTTGGTCAAACAACTCGTCAATGTGGGGCAGTGGATACTTATTCTTGATCGTAACGTTGTTCAGCCCCCTATAATCAATACACATCCTCAACGTTCCGTCCTTTTTCTTCACAAATAGGACCGGAGCTCCCCAAGGAGACTCACTCTCGTGAATGAATCCCCGCTCCAAAAGGTCTTGCAATTGCAACTTAAGCTCTTTAAGTTCTGCAGGCGCCATTCGGTAAGGGTTTTTCGAGATAGGTGCGGTTCCAGGTAAAAGATCTATTCGAAATTCTATCTCCCTTTCCGGAGGTAAGGCCACTAATTCATCAGGAAATACATCCGGAAATTCCCTCACTATGGCCACGTCTTCTACTTTTAACTTATCCGTAGGGGTGTTAGTTAAGAAGGCCAAAAATCCTTGCGCCCCTTTACTTATCAGTTTCCTAGCTCGAATGCCCGAAATGAGAGCAGATGAGGCTAACCTACCCCTTATATCTAACCTTAAGGTTGCCTCGCCAGGAATGCGAAATTCAACTATTTTCGTTTTACAGTCCAGTTGGGCGTTATATTTGGCTAACCAGTCCATGCCCAGAATCACGTCGTACCCCTTAATGGACAAGCTAATCAGGTCTCCTAGAAATCTCCTTTCACCTACCCATACATCGCAATCTCTATAAACCATACTAGTCACCAAACGTTGATTCCCCGTAGGTGTACTAATCTCTAAGTCATATGGTAAGCTAGCAGGTTTTATATCGATGCCACACATGAAATCAGGGTTAACAAACGAATGAGTGGCACCAGGATCAATTAAAACTTTGGCAAAGCGGTGGAAAATAGGGATCGTACCTTCCACCACCTCGGAAGACTCTGGGATCTGGTGGGGCTCTAAGGAATATACCCTAGCCGGAACTTTTGGTTTGGATCCGTCTCCCTTGGCCGATCCAGTATTGGTCCTCGACGGTAGTTGGCTCCCCTTTCCGTCTTGTTTCAGGACCGGACATGTAGCCAGCTGATGGTCCGCACTTCCACACCGCAGGCATTTCCCCTGTTTCCTCCAGCAGTTGTCTTCGGTGTGGTTCAGCTTTCCACAGTGCCCACAGGGTCCGCGAGGTGCCGAAGCCGAGCCACTTTGAGCGTTTCCCCTTTGTCCTCGCCCAGCTTGGCCACCCCTGAACGGAGTCCCTCTGCCTGACCCAGAATGACGACCACCTCCAGTTCCTCGTCCAAACTTGGAGGGAGTGCTCTTCTCACCCTGTCCAGAAGTACTCCCAGGAAAGCCATGCTTCTTGGCCTGGAAGTTTCGGACCTGTAACCGTGCACTTTCCACTCCTTGGGCTTTTTCCATTGCCTCGCTAAAAGTAGTGATTTGAGCCGCCGCGAGGTCTTTCTGAATCTCTACGTTCAAACCCTGAATAAAGCGCCTCACGCGTCATTGCTCGGTCATGATTAGTTCAGGCGCGAATTTGGACAGGCGGGTAAACTGACTCTCGTACTCCGCCACAGTCTGAGCCCCTTGCCGGAGTCGGATAAACTCGTCCTCCTTCCTCTCCTGGACTAGAGGAGGGAAAAACTTAGCATTAAATTCTCGGATGAAGTTCCCGCAAGTTCTCGGTGTCTGTTCCCGTTCCCATTTCTGCCTAATCACGTTCCACCAGGAACGGGCAGCTCCCTCGAGTTGAAACACGGCAAATGTCACATGCCGTTCCTCTGGGTAGTGTAAAGCTGCAAATATGTCTACCATCTTCTCCAGCCATTTCTCAGCAACGTCAGGGTCGGGTCCCCCAATAAACTTTGGCGGAGAAAACTTTTGGAAACGTTCTAGCGCCCTATCTTCGCTCTCGATATGATGGCCAGGGTTTCCGGGGTTAGGATTTGGGTTTTGGCCCTGTTGTTGCACTACTTGTGCGAGTAGGTTGGTCATTTGCTGCATAGCAGCAGCTATTTGAACGTTGGGGTCTATCTGGGGTTCAGGATTTGGTCCAGTAGAGGCTTCCCCCGTTTCCCTAACCGATGTGGGTTGCCTACCGCGACCTCGTCCCCGACCACTTCGTGTTCCTTCCATAAGTTCACTCGGTCTAGGCAAAAGTACCAAACCAAAGCAGTAATAAAGCAGGTAAGTAACACATAAACTTTCACATAACACCTATTGATACATTTCACACAGGGTCACAAGCACACATATATACAAGCCAAACATATATATACAAGCAGTCAGTCAAGTACGGCCAAGGCACGTACGTACACAAAAGATCCACCTGAGGATAGGCCTATCAAAAGAAATTTACACGTAGCTAACTCTACATCCAAAACGGTTAGCTAAGGCTCTATCCCTATCCCTATGTACATTCACAACCACCACTATCCAAAAGATAACCTAATAATCATGGCCTAGTCAGTCGCTGAAGTCTGGGACCCAGGCGACGGGGTAGACTCCTCTCCAGCCTCGGCCCCAGCATACGAGGCCTCATCACTAGACTCCTCGAGTCCGTCGTCGCATAGGTTAAGGATCGCCTCAGCACGACCCCTGACCTTGCGAGCTCGCTTAACCTCACGCTCGCGGGCATCTCTCAGTTGGTCGCAGAGATCATCAACTCTGCCCTCGACCTCGAGTACGTCATATTCTAGCTCTTTAATACGCGAGGCTTGCTTCTCATTGGTCGCCCTAACCTGGGCCACCTCGGCCTCCAACTTGGCAACCCCAGCTTCCAGCTTAGTATTCTCCTTAGCGAACTCCTCACGTTCCTTTGCCACCGACAAAACTAGTGCATTTGGGTAGGCATAGTTGCTACGGCACTCGCACTGTCGAACGCGGCTGGCCGGGCTCCAACGCACCACGGCCCCTTTCTGCCTAAGTTGATACTTAATTGGCGGCAGAGCGCTACGAGAACGATCTCCTGCCAGGCGGTCACTCGGGTCACCACTCGCATCCATCCTATAGCAAAGGAAGAAATAACATGAATAACCTTAATAGGTATAAACAAAAGCATCCTCAAGTCAAGCACTTCTATTACACCCAGGCTAATTCAAACCTAGGCTCTGATACCACCTGTGACAGCCCCACCTTCCCCTAAGGCGAACCAAAGGGGTTAGCGGACTGCCTGCCCAGCTCTCGCCAGGACTAACGGTACTGTTTACGTCGGTCTATTACGTTCCGGAACATAATAATGCGCGCAAACAAGTCAAAATCTCAAAATAAAAAAAAACGAAAATTCGAAACCAAAATGAACAGTAAAATACACGTCAGAATCCGGCCGGATTCTCGGCCGGATACAAGGCCGAGAGCAAACTCCAAAATTTCATTTTTTCCCCAGGCAATCCGGCCTGCAATCCGGCCAGTTTCTGGCCAGATTCCTGGCCGGATTCGGCACTGTTCATCTTCGCCAATTTTTTTCCTTTTCTGTTTGAAAGCCGTGGTGATCCGAAATCCGTCCAAACACCAACCAAACATATATATACATTGAAAACCAACATTTACAAGCCAAACGGCCTACCAAAGTATCCATTTAGTTCATACATATACAAGTAGCCATTTACACACCAAACATTGGTGGAAACAAAGCACTTAGGGTTTTCACCCTCAAGGAGCTTATACAAAATACATATACATGAGCTCAACTTGAATCCAACTATCATAACCTTTCCAAAAGTGTTCATTTTCCTGTAAGGAAAACAAATAACACGGAATGAGCTAAAGCCCAGTGGTATACCACTACATAAGCAACCAAAGTCACATAAACATGGCCAATCACTTAAAGTTCATGATAAGCAATGAAGTGCAACGGTAAAAGGATACAGTCGGCACTCAAGAGCCCATTTCCACGCTTGCAATCTTGATCCAACCTCATTGACCCTCCATCAATGTTAAAAGAACCAAACCGTAGACCACCCTTTACTTCCACTTCCTTCCACCCAACATACCCCAACCGGGCCCGCACTCCATTTCAGTAGTTTTGGTAATACTCGAGTTTACCGGAACCAAGGGTCTCATTACCACAAGGTTCCCCAGTACAGTCCCCGTGGCAATTCAATCTTCACGACCAAGCCCTCGCCGGCTCGATCCAATTGACTACCAAACGGGGTTGAGCTCAGTAATGCAGTAAGGCCGTTGAACATCGTCCAAACGACATCAATTCAGTTTCCATGAAATGGAATTTACCAACCAATATATCAAGTTCAGTAATGCAATAAAACGGTAGCCATTCAGTGACAATATCAAAAGAGGTGAGGGCGGTCAAGTACACCCTCACCTTAATCAATTTCAATATCCAAGTAAGCCATCAAGGCATCACATAACATTTAACAAAGCCACATAGTAACAATTTAGTGAGTGGTATACTCACCAAGTGAGAAAGTGGTGTTTCATACACCGTGGTCACCAAGACGTCGTGAGCTACCGTCACGCCCTAGAATCACGCAACAAATGCAATGAGACTCGATAACGAGTCATATAGCAATGCTAAACACAACCCCAATAGGGTTTCATATGCATAAATGTGCATAATAGCAAACCAGAAATTAGAAAATGGCCTTAGTCTTGGCCCCCAAATAGAAAACTGTTTTACACTTATTATGCGGTAATGGCGTCAAATTCTCTACGGTTATCGGATGGGGGTGTAAGACCCACCGTTTCGAAGCTATGAAACAGGGTTACAACAATGTAGAAGGTCACTCAATCCAGTTCCTAGCTTAACTAGGTCGAAAATGCCAAATACCCTACCAGAATTACCAAAACAGGTTTGCAAATCACACAAAACTGTAATTACTATAACTTAGTCTATACAAGTCCAAATACCGATATTCCAAAGGCATAAGTTAGCTAAGTCATCCAGCTACATTTCATCAGAAGACACCAACTCCAAAATCCAAACCAATTCCAGTCAAAATAGCCAATTACTATCGCAGTTTTCGCATTCTGTCCAAAGCAGAACAGCTACAGTAATTTCATCATAACTCATTCTACATTAATGCAAATGACCTGAAATTTTACAGGCACCTCAAACACATCAATACCTACAACTTTCATGTTTTGAGCAAAGTCTAATTCGGCCTCTAACCCAGTGATCTAAAACCGGACAGAATTGGGATTTTAAGAACCCTAGCTTTTCAAATTTCCAACCAAATCCAAAATTGATTGCATTTATCCACATTTCACATCCACTAGAGCCATTATAGTCCATTGCCAATCATCACAAACAACCACACCATCATAATCCAATTAAACCAGAAAAATCATCATAAAATGGAAAACTTCACCAAATCAATTCAAACCAAGATAAAAATCAGAAATTTCAGCACTCTTATCACTAATAAGCACAACATAAGCATCATTAGGTGTAGTAGGATGTTTCAAGCTTCACTTACCAAAAACCAAGAGAGAGGAAGATGTTGTGCACCTTAGTCCTTCAAACAAAGTTCACCAAACAACTTACTAGCACTAGAAGGAAGAATTTTATGGAGTGAAAACTAAGTTAAGCAAGTGGTTTAGTTGATTTGAGCTAGAAGTTTGCTAGAATGTTGAAGAGTTTTGTCTTTCTTCTTGCTTAGAGAGGGCCGGCCATAAGGAGGAGAAAAATGGTGAATTTTGTGCAATTTTTGGATATTTAACCTTTGGTCAAAAAAGTCAAAATTGTGAATAGTAATTCTTAAAAGGCATCCAATAAGAAGGTGACACTTGTCACCTTCATAAATGCATTCTTATCTTTCTTTCCTCTCTCACATCAATCATTTCACACACACTACTTATCTCTTAACACCCGATAAATTTTACACAGTATCCGAAACTTAACCTTATTGGCCGAATTTTTTCGAACTTTTCGCACTAGTGGGTCCCACATCCAATATATATTCTTAATTTTCTAAAAATTCACCAATGCTAGAAAAATCATCTTAAAACTATAATTGCTCATAAAATCCACTAAGAAAATATTTCTAAGCCAGAAAATGCAGAAAACATGCAATTAAGGGGAAATAAACCCTAGGAAAATAATTAGGGTTTTACGGGTTCTCACATGAGCAACCCCTTGAAGACGTCCGAGGCTACTGTGACAACTTCTACAGTAAACACCATACGCAAATCATGCTCGAAATCATAGACCAACAAACAGTTCTTCATTTCTTGTGTTAGCAAAAAGAATCAATTTTCATCAGAGGATACAGTAGCAATCATGTATTAGCCAATAGTTCAATTTCAGTTGTATCAATTGGTTAGGTTTCTTGTTATAGCAGTTAGTTAGATCCTACTAATGGAAGAGAGTATACTAGCCTATAAATAGCCATTGTATGAGGAAGTTGTAATCAGCAACGGAGTGAATGAATGCCCCAATCCTTTTGCATTGAATATTCTTCCATCTCTGTTTCTTTCTTTCATCTTCTTCTTCCTTTCTTCATTCCCTATTATTCTTGCTTCTTGCTTCTTGCTTCTATCTCTTCCTTTCATTCTTTCTACAGTCTATCTAATTATTCTCAATAATGCCCATAGAGATAACTAAAATCCAATTGAAATCTTGACAACTGTGTTCAATTGCATGTCAACCATCCTAAGTATTTAGAGTGCTTCACATGCCCTCAGCTAATGCATGTGCAGGCAACATTTATGCACAAGGTTAGCAGTCTTTATGAGACTAGAATGTCCAAGAACACTAGTTTATTCACGATTGCATCAACTAATTAAGATGTGGTGAACCAACTTAGGGTTATTTCATACTGATAGGAAAAGGAAAAAAAATAAAGTTTTAGTCCCTAGTGTTTCGTACTTTTGTGAATCTAGTCCTCTCCAATGTTTGGCACCAGTGTAATTTTGGTTCCTAACTTTCAGCAAAAATAAATATGGTTCCTAATATTTCCAATTGAAGCAAATTTAGTGTAATTGACGGATTTTCCCTAATTACTAACGAAATCATGTTATTTGCAGTCACATGTTCACTAGATTGAATTAAAAAAAGAGAATAAAAAAGCACCTGACTTTAGACAATAAGAATATTAACTTATGTGATGACACATGACTAATTAATTAACCGCAAAAATGGAAATAAAATAAAGAAATTTGTGAAATTATATACATACAAAAACCTGTAGGGAATCTTTTGCTTAAGGGGGAGTGGGGTTGGAAGAGAGAGTGAAAATGACAGGTGCTAAACATTTAGGACCAAAACTATTATATTTCTTCTGTGGGAAAAAACAACTCTTCCATTGGAAATTTTCTTATTTTCTCGACAGGTGATAGATGAAAAAGTCAATCAATTTTTCTCTTCGGATTTATTCATCTTCAAAACAAAAAAGTTGGTAGAAGTCCCTGAAAGAGACTGACTAGACTTATGGGAATACTTGGGATCGACAGAACAAGTCATCGTATGTTCCTAGAGTGCTCCACACGGCTGATCCCGATCAGCCAAGGAACATAAGTTCATTCACAATTGCAACAGCCAAGACGTGGTAAATCTTAAGGTTATTTTGTTCATCTACTATAATTGCAATTCTTCGTTCATTTGTTTGGTAGTGGTGGTAGTAGGGTACATGCTGGGAAACTAATGGGACAAAAAAAACCATGTTTTCTACTGGCGATTTTTCTATTATCTAGCGAGGTGATAGAGGGAAAAGTCAATCATCTGATCTCTTCTTGACTCCACAATTAAATAGCCATCACAGTCCAAAGTTTCCCGAGTGATGAAGCTTGTTCAAATGATACTTTTCGTGTTGACGGTGTCCTTAAAGCCAGCTATCACACCAGCAGCAACATACCCTCCTATAGCCAAGGATGGCTGCATTGATACCTCTGGAAAAGTAAAGATCCCATGCCCATTTGGCATGACAGAAGATTGTTATCTTGAGTCGAGATTTTCAGTCAATTGTAACAACTCTTTAATCCTTCCATTCTAAGCATATATTTTTTTTATTTTTAAAATTTTTTTCTAGTAGAAGAGGAATGAAATTTAAAAAGCGGGGGAAGAGAGGAGAGATTTGAACCCAAGCCCTCTAAATCTTGGAATCTCAATCTTAGGCCTCCGTTTGATAACTAGATTCAACATAACATATTCAAATGCATTTGATAACAAAAATTAGAACTTTTGAATTAATTGAGTGGAACCAAATATTCTAGACAAAATTTACTCTAAAAAATAATTAATAAACTAACCACATATCAGTTAATATGATATACACTCAAATGCATCAAATATGATATTTAACAATTTAATAATTTAATGAATTTCGCCTTCAGATTTTAAATTTAATATTTTAGTTTTCAAATTTCAATTTTATCAAATACACTCTAAGCAGACTAAAACCTCATCGGCCGATGCATATATCGTAATTACTTTCATGACATACATTACATCCAAAAACACATTTATGATTTTTTTTCTCATATCAAGTGGAAAAAATTTATCGGTTCCCTTATTGTTTTTCACGTAAATAAATGGAAAGAGTAGGGTGGACTTGAATGTCTTCCCTTACTGAGTCTTTATGTCGTTAGCATAAGCAACCCCGTGAAGACGTGGACCCCATCGTCGACAGAGACTAGTGTGAACAAATGCTCCTTTATATCTTGACTGCATTCATTTGAAGTTAACCGTCCTATTTGGGGTCTACAGAAGAAGTTTCAATGGTAAAATGCGTAGGCCTTTTGTGCGTTTACTGGCTAAGTCTTCCCTTTACTTGGAATGCCTATAAAACGTCCCTATTTGGGGTCTACAGAAGAAGCTTCAATCGTAAAATGCGTAGGCCTTCTGTGGGTTTACTAACTAAGTCTTCCCTATCGTAAGTTTAAAGTCCTTAGAAGTGCACAATTAACAATTGCAACTCTCTTCCGTATAAGGAAACTTGCTTCTTTGAAAAACAATTCCAATGGGCTTCAATCGTTTGATTTTACCGATGCTCTTGCATTTGGTAATTGCCTTGATGCTGTCTTCCGCTTCAACTTTGACATCCCCAACATTTTCTATAGCGATGCCCGGCTGCCAAGATCATTGTGGAAATGTAAGCATTCCATTTCCATTCGGTATTACAGAAGGTTGTTACCTTAACGAACAATTCTTTATCAACTGCACCAACTCTTCAACCTCTGTCCCTCAACCAGTTCTGCATAACAGTACAATCAATGTCACAGAAATATCTCTGGAAGGTCAGGTGCACCTTATGCAGGATATAGCATCTGATTGCTATAATAAAAACGGAAGTTTATTGAACAAGAAGTCACCATGGATAGAATTATCCGACCGTTTTACCTTCAGCAGTACAGCTAATAAATTTATTGCCGTTGGCTGTGATGCCGTGGCTATAGTTTATGGTTTTGGTCAAAACCGGAGCTACACAACTGGATGTGTCTCTTTCTGTGATTATAAGGAAGATGTAATTGATGGCTCTTGTTCCGGCATCGGTTGCTGCCAGACAGATATCCCACCAGGGGCATGGAATATTAATGTGAGCTTGGCCAGTGTTAATAACCACACCAAGGTGTGGGGTTTCAATCCTTGCAGCTACGCTTTTGTGGTCGAAGAGAAGGCTTTCAATTTTTCTGCAGATAGCCTCACCAACTTAAGCGATGATTTAAGTCTTCCCGTCGTGGCCGATTGGACCATTGAGGAGGTGTCATGTGACGTTGCCCAAAGAAACACGACCTCTTATGCATGCTCTGGTAAAAACAGTCACTGTTACGAACCTTTCAAGGGGTTGGGATACCGTTGTTCTTGCAATCAAGGATACGAAGGCAACCCATATCTTCCTGATGGTTGCCAAGGCATGTGCGAAAATTTTGTTAAACTCGTCTAATAAACCAGTATGTATATGTGTGTTTCAATTCACATTTCAAATTATGCTTCTGCTTTCTATTTTTTATTGAATTCTACAGATATTAATGAATGCCAAGATCCAACTCTTTACAATTGTACGAAGAATAGTGTTTGTCACAACACATTGGGCAACTACACATGTCCTTGTCTCAAAGGGTATCATGGTGATGGGAGAGGTGGAGATGGCTGCAGTCCTGACCATATAAATTGGTCTATGATTGTTTCAGGTTAGTCTACACTTTGAAATGATTGGAGAAGCAAAGGAGAATTTATCACTATGGATTGAACCATCTCTTAAGTGGTGTGATAAATATGTGCTGTATCATGAGAGTATTAAATTAAGATAAAATGAAGATTTCTTGAAACCCGTTCCATTTGGTTTAAGATGGCAACTAATCATAGTATAAGAGAGAAAGAAACCTAATTCTTTTCTTTACCAGGTAGTGAGAGAACATGAAAGTTGATAATCACTTGCAAAATTAGAGTCTTTAGCTGCAAAGTATCCGATAGATCTCATCATTTGCTAATTTTTCAGTCAAATTTGTCAACAGGTGTTGGCATAGGCACAGCAATTCTACTTTTCTGCTGCTTTTATTTGTGTTTGGAATTGAGGAAAAGAAGGGAAAACAGATTGAAGGAGGAGTTTTTCCGGAAAAATGGTGGATTAATGCTACAGCAACGACTGGCTCAAGAAGGAAGAAACACAAATGTTGCTAGAATTTTCACTCTTGAAGAACTACGAAAGGCAACCAATAATTTCGAGGAAACTCGAATTATTGGTCGTGGAGGATACGGCACAGTTTTCAAAGGAATCTTAGTAGACCATAATTCTTGTACTGTTGCCATTAAGAGGTCCAGAGAAGTTAACGAAAATCAACTTGATCAATTTATTAATGAGGTGATTATGCTTTCCCAAGTTAATAGTAGAAATGTCGTTAAACTTCTAGGATGTTGCTTAGAGACGGAAGTGCCATTACTTGTTTATGAGTTCATCGACAATGGTACTCTCTCCGAGCATTTAAGCAGCACAACAAAATCACATCATCTTTCTTGGAATATCCGATTAAGAATAGCATCAGAAATTGCCGGAGTTCTCTCATATTTGCACTCAGTAGCTTCACCACCGATTATCCATAGAGATATCAAATCGGCAAACATACTTCTAGATCAAAACTACACTGCAAAAGTCACAGACTTTGGAATATCAAAATTGGCTCCTTTAGATGAAAATCAAGTATCTACAATGGTGCAAGGAACATTTGGCTACTTGGACCCCGAGTACATGCTAACAGGTTTGTTGACAGAGAAAAGTGATGTTTACAGCTTTGGGGTAGTTCTTATAGAGCTACTGACAAGTAAGAAGGCATTATCATTGGATAGAGTGGAGGAAGAGAAGTTTCTTGCGAATTATTTCATTTCTTCACTGAAAAGTGGTCACTTGATCCAGGTTCTTGATCGCAACATTATGTGCGATGTAAGTATTGAGCTTTTGAAAGAAGTTGCAATGATTGTTAAATCTTGCTTGAGTGTAAAAGGTGAAGATAGACCGTCTATGAAGAATATAGCAAGAGAACTTGAGGTATTGGAAATAAGAGCAAAGCAATCTCCAATTCAAGTTTCTAAGATTGATTTCACCGACACTGAGGCCTCCTTGCTTGGTATGCAATCAACAAATGCACATGTCGACGGTGGTGATTCTAACTGCATACATACTGAGAGTCATAGCATAATGGAGCATATGATGGTACCAATTGCTGGTGGGAGATGAATGATAGGGTGTTCTGGAGCTGCAATTTTCGACTTTCCAGTTCTGGTGCACTTCTTCATTTATTATTACGAGCTCCTCCTAGAAATGTCAAATGGAGTTGAATTTTCAGCAGTTTTCTCGCAATTAATTTTGATTGTGTGTGAGTAGATTATTTGATCCAAGGCCTCTCAAGTTGAATTGTAGTTCAGTTCTGCTGGGTTATGTAACTCTTACAATATTTAGTGTAAAATGGTATAAATTTGGTCTAAGCATAACATTCGACTGAGTTGGCGTAAAAATCACGATTAAATCAAAACCATATGAGTTTACACTGGAAGTTATAAGAATTAATCAACTGAACCTAACTACAGAGACCTCAACTTGAGGGCACCACTTCAGCAGATAATGATAATTATTTTTACATGACTGATTAAACAAATAAAAAGTGGTACTATTGAGATAAGGAGAATAAAAAGCACCAGCAACCTGTTGGATGCTGCACCTTCTCACTATTAGCCTAAACCTCCATTCCCACTGTACTGATATGACAGCTTTCTCCTTGAAGTTTATTTATTGAAAGCTATTAAAAATATCCAGAAAGCTCTTAACTAAATTAAAACTGATTTATATTGAATGAGTAGTGGAAATTGAGAACAAAAAAAAAAAAAACCCAATTGCAAGAGATAGTGCCCAACCCAGTGAAGGACGTCTGGAGGGAAAAGATGAGGAAATTGCGAACTTTTGAAGTAGAAGAAAAATAAGAGGGTAGATGCTGGGGCTAGTTACGGGAGGCAAAGGACGGGCAGGGGACAAAAAATAGAACTACTGGTACGAGGAAGATGGGCAGCGGGATGCAGGGAAGGTGGCGATTCGTGGCAATGAATTGAGACGTTTCATAATATCATATTCTCAGGAGCACCGTAGCAAAACATTGTGCTAGGGGGTATGCTGCATCCATCCAAAATACTAGCCCAGAGTAATCAAGCAGAAAGTCTTGAACTGTGAAAATATTTTTCTATTACGGGTTTCCTCTTGCCCTGGGCCTTTATTAATTTAGTCCGCGTCGTGTAAAACATTGGGAAGTGGCCACCATATCAATTTGACTATCTATATAGTGATGGCAATGGATGCAGAGTAGTACGAGGGTAACCAAAAAGATGCATTTTCGTGTCCAGACTTTGTTGCAAAGACTTAAAGACTTTTAACCAGCTGCGAGGTTGTACAGTACTAAGAGACGATTCAATTCCATATTACAAGGCCAAAGATTCCACTGGAAAGACAAAGTCGTGGTCATATCTTTGTGGTCATTCGAACTTTCTGCTACTCCTGGAAACCATCGCATCTTGGAAAAACTGGATGATTATGTGTGGCCCATAAGACTCAGCAATTTCATCCGAACTTTATGTATTATTTCTTCCCATCGAATTGTGTTTGATGAATAATATTGATTATAATTGCAACTACTACGTTCCACAAGAATTTTTTCCAGGAAGGAGGAAACCGTTCCTAAATTCCGACCCCTTCAAAGGCTTTCCGCGTTTAATTTTTCTTTTACCTAATAATTTTTTTGGTTGTTTCATAGTTATTTTTTTCTTGTTGTAGTCTAATTACTCATGAATTTGCTTTCCTTTCCCTTTTTAATTGATAAATAATAATAATTTTGTCAGTGAGATTCTTAATGAAATTTAGATAAGAGTTTTGTACAAATTATAATTCCTTGCTGTCAATTATTGGTTTTTAGGTTTTTTAACATATCATATTGTCATCCAAAAGAAGAAAAAAAAGCATTCCATGCACTAGAACGGCCTATATGAAGACTTGTTTGGCCAACACCACATACAAGTTAAAACCTCATTATCCCAAAACTAAGCAGCCATCCCAGTCCAAAGCTTCCCCAGCTATGAAATTTGGTCAGGTTATACTTTTCATATTGATGGTGTCCTTAAAGCCAGCTATCACCCCGGCGGCATCATACCCTCCTTTACGCATAGCGAAGCATGGCTGCAGTGATACCTGCGGAAATATAACGATCCCGTACCCATTTGGCATGACAGAAGATTGTTATCTGGAGTCCAACTTTTCAGTCACTTGTAACCATTCTTATAATCCTCCCAAATTATTTCTACAAGACTCAAACGTTAACGTCACAAAAATATCCCTTGAAGGTCAATTGAACATTCTCAAGTTTGTAGCTCGCAAATGTCCTGATCATCCGGAATCTGATGATGAACCCTCTTTCCGATTTCCCGAATTCACAATCAATAGTACCGTTAACAAATTCACAGCAGTTGGCTGCGACACCTATGGTTTTCTCCAAAGCTTCCACTCTGTCAAGGGGACTACTGTAGATCAAACTATCGGGTGCATCACCATGTGTTTCAACCCGTCTGCCGTGGTTAATGGTTCCTCGTCCGGCCGTGGATGCTGCCAGACATCAATCCCGCAAGGAATGACAAATTTCGAGTTGAAAGCGGAAAGTTATTACAATCATAGATATGTTAAAGAGTTCAGTCCTTGTAGCTTTGCCTTTGTGGTTGAAGAAGGTAAGTTCAACTTTACTTTCGACAACCTTACCAATTTACGGGGGGTAGACAAACTTCCTGTGGTACTTGATTGGGGGATTGGAGATGTTTACCACTATATTGGGGTCGATAAAGGAATGTTCAAGTTGAAATTGTTTCTTCGTCAACCGTTGGAGAGTTCCAAATATACTGTTTCTGCAGTGGTGGATGATGAAACTCTTGATGTAATGTACGATCTTTGGATCGAAAGAGTTTCATACATGGCGGAGATTTATATCGAAAAGGAAGAAATCGTCCAAATGCCTGTAGTTAATAGCATATTCACTGGACCAATAGGTAATGTTGGTCCAATGATGTCGCTTGTACATGCATTCATGGATCAAACAAAGTTTAACTTCGTTTCTAGTTCAGTCGTTCCACAGACTTCATTGGCATCTCACTATATGCATGATGATCGATCTATGGATTCATTAGAACCAAGACTCACATCAGGTTCCATGGGTGCCCAGGAATATTTTCATGGCCTGAATTCGATTCCAAGTTTTGGAGATCCAGGGCCATCATGCCATATTTCTCCACATGGGATCGAGTCTAATTCTGGTCAAGGTTGTCGCAGTTCAGCTGAAGATGATGTATATGCTAGTGGGCATGATAGGCTCCTTGCCTCTGAAGAAGATGATCCGGAAGAAGATGACCCGGAAGTTGATGCTGAAGAGGTTGAAGAGTCGGAGTCGCAAGATGTGTCTGGTAGTGACTCGGATGATGAGCATGAAGGTGGGGGTTTAAGAGTAAACCTCGATACCCAAAAACCCTTTGTTGGGTATCGGGTTGCCAACACAGAATGCAGAGATATCAGCCGTAATAGCACAGCTGGCAGCTCTGCATATGTTTCAAGAGGAATAACATTTTTCTCCGATCTTGGGAGCATAGATGATGATGATATAGAAGAGGAGGATGGATTGGAGCGTATTGTCACATTCAATGAGGAGAATAATAATATACGTCTCCATATGAGATTTGAGAGTAAGCAGCAGCTCAACCGGGCAATTAGGATGTGGTCCATCAATCACAATAGGGAGTTCAGAGTTATTGAGAGTAAGAGTAACACGTGATTTGCTAAATGCAAATCATCAATTGAAAGAACTCCTTCCACTTCGTCATATCCACCATGCAACTGGTATGTTAGAGCCGTAAAGAAAAAGACTCATGGAATGTGACAAATTACAAAATGGGTCAATGACCATAACTGCTTGGGCGACATGATTAGAAATAACAATACAAGCCTGACGGCTTCCGTTATTTCAAGGCACATACTCCGTAGCATTGAAGATGATCCTGGATTAAAGGTCAAGAACATACTAAGTTTCGTTAAAGAAAATATGAAGGTTGATGTGTCTTACAAAAAAACCTGGTATGCCAGACGTAAAACAATTGAGCTTGTGTTTGGATATTGGGAGGCGAATTTTTCCGAACTACCACAGTATCTCGATGCCTTGGTGCAATCCAATCCAGGCACCGTGGTGGAGTGTTCACATCATTCGGATAGTTCGGATCGAGTTAAGACTTTTAAGTATGTATTTTGGGCCTTTGGACCGGCTATTGAAGCATTCCACATGTGCAGGCCGGTTATATGTGTTGATGGTACTCATTTGCTTGGCGAATACAAGGACAAACTCTTTGTTGCAATCACTCAAGATGCGAACAACAAAATTCTGCCAATTACTTATGCCATGGTTGATGAGAAGACGATTTCCAGTTGGTCGTGATTCATGGAACAATTAAGATATAATGTAGCACTTGATCGACATCCTATCTGTGTTATTTTCAATCGCCACAATGGTATCATCTATACCATGACACACTTTGACTATTGGGAGGAACCTTTCGCCTACCATAGGTTTTGCCTGCGACATGTTAGGAGCAATTTGATGACACATTTCAAAGGTTTACACCTTAAAAGATTGTGTTGGGCAATGGGAAGGGCAAGATAATTGCGCAAGTGGCGGATATTCAGAAGAGAACTACGAAACATGTTTCCAGATGCTTGAAATTATCTGTCTGCCATTAGTCCAGAAAAGTGGTGTCTAACACACGACGATGCCATCGTTGGGGTATTCTAACTACCAACATATCCGAAAGTTATAATAATGTCTTGCGCGGTGCACGCCATTTGCCAATTCGTGCATGCATTGACATGACATTCCATCGGACAGTTGCGTTATTTAAGACGAGAAGGGAAGATGTTTCACATTGTCGCAATCCTTTTCCCCCAAAGATATGGCGGCGTTTTAAGAATGCTGAGCAGAAGGCAGGCGCCCACAGAGTCATTGAGTTCGATGGCCCATCGGGCGTATACAAGGTTATCACAGGCCGGCGTGTCGATGATAAAGGAGGCAATACGCAAACCGTCAGGTTTTTTGATAAGGCATGTTCTTGTGGAAAGTGGCAGAATTACAGGCTTCCTTGTTCACACACTTTGGCAGTGTGCAGGAATAGAGGTGACAATCCGAGATTGCTTGTGGATCAGCAGTTTACCAAAACGAGATAGGTCGTGCAGTATTCAGGGAAGTTTAACCCACTGCCGCAGCAAGATATTTGGCTCCATCCTGGATGGGAGCTGCAGGCAAACAAGAGCAAGTTTGTTGCACGTCGGGCAGGGCGAGTTCGAACTAGCAGAATTCGAATGAGATGGATGAAAGAGATCCAGACGAACCAAGAAGATGTCGAAATTGTCATCAGACGGGTCACAATAGGAGAAATTATCCGAATTATAGGTCTTGATTTGATCGAGTTTCTAGAAATTTTGAACTCATGTCAGTGCAGTTCAGTTTGCCTTAGGGTTCATTGTCAGTTCATTTGTATTCGTTTCAGGATTTATTTCAAACAATTACGTTAGTGAATTTCATTGTTCATTTATCAAATGCATGTTGCGTTCTTGACTATGATAAGTATTGAATTAACCAGTTTAAACGTGCAACCCAACAGTTTAATTCATTTATCGCTACATCTCCTATCCATTGATCTGTTGACATATTTATTAAAGGAATGTTCGGATGGTGTGTTATATGTGTTAATACTCTTACATATGTAGGATATGGTATTTTGATATTTGATTGACAGGGAGTTATGACCGCTTTATAGGGGAGACTCTGTCAAATTTTTTTTAAAATTTTTAAAATATGACTACAAATAGATTGCTGCAGTATATGAGTACATAGAGGGATAACAAATGTTTCTAAAAAAAAATAACTGATAGGCATGGAGTTTTAGTCGATTTATAAGGGATATATGGTCAAAATTTTCTCAAAAAAAAGTCTTGAACGCGATTTATATGTCAAAATTGTATACACAAACTTTTGGGAAGTACTTATGCATAATTATTGAATTTAATCGATGCAGATATTTGCTTGGGATTATGGCCTACCAACATATCCCTCCTGACCTACATCCAGGACCATACGTGCACGACATTATATCGGCGGGAACTGTACACCGGACACATTTCATTTTTCACGGACATATTGAGGGCAATCAGTTAGATGTCAGACGGTGTGACAGAGGATTTTGGGAGTATACGTCTATTTCTGATCGGGTTTGTCGTTATATTGTCTTGGCTAGATTTGAGGGGGTGCTTGAGAGTGGATATCAGATGATTGATCATTCTTTGATCACAAGTTTAGTGGAGAGATGGCGGCCCGAGACGCATACATTTCATTTACCGGTTGGAGAGGCTACCGTGATATTATAAGATGTAGAGGTGTTGTGGGGGCTGCATATCGATGGTTCACCGGTTATAGGGATAGACACATACCGCAACATTCAGGAGTGGGGAGCCATTTGTGGGGAGTTCATTGGATTTTCTCCTGCAGTGGATACTTTGATGGACAGAGGCTAAAATTGGGATGTTTAGCAAGGGTTTTAGACTCAGAGTTGCCACCCGATGTTTCAGATGTCGAATGTAGGCAGCGTGCGCCCATCTACCTCTTACTGATATTAGGTGGACATTTATTGTCCGATAAGTCCGGCAACAAAGTCTCTTTATTGGGCAATATAGTTGGGGTAGTGCGTGTTTGGCGACTCTCTATCGGTCACTTTGTGATGCCACGAATCCTGCCAAATCGGCTATTGCCGATCCATTAGTGTTGCTACAGGTACATTGCACCGAATAATGATATATCTTGAGTTTTTTGCATATTATCATTTTACAATTTTAACATTGATTCTAATTTCCTAACAGCTCTGGATTTGGGAACATATACCAACCATACATCCGGACCGAATCGCACCGTTGGAGCATTACCCTGATCCATATGGAGTTAGGTGCGCGTTTCACCCATATTTCAATCCTGCCAATGACATTTGTTATCGAAACTACTTTAATTTGTTCTAAACAGGTGCCTATTTTATTAAATATAGGTGGAATAATGACTTGGACGTACACAGAGTTGTTAGGCATGTTGTGCCCGCATTCCGAGATCAGTTGACAGGCCTGCGTCCTGAAGAGGTATTGTACATATGTCCGGACAATAGAAATATTTGAAAAGTTGTGCCAGTAGTCTTGTCATAATATTTCTTGTCAACTGAAAGCATAAGTTTGTCAGATTGCATTTTGTGAATGGAAATTGAGTTTGCTGGCAGGGAGTTAACCTCCAGTTATAGGGGAGACTCTGCCGAATTTTTTTTAGAAATTCAAAAATTTTTTAATTGACCGGGGACTAGCACTTTTTTCATGAAATTTTTTATGTTGAATATTGGGAAGTTTTATTATTTCTTAATAGAAAAAATGAAACAACTCTGATTTTATATTTTTTTCATTTTATATGGCAGCCATATTCGGAGGACGTTCTCGCTTTTCTTCCTGCGTATTATACTGCAGGTCGGGACATTTGGAGGTCCGTAACGTATCTTATTTGTTGGGATGTAGTTGAGCCGCACCTCCCTCATCGGGTTATGCGGCAGTTTGGATTTCATCAGTCCCTGCCTGATATGAGGTTGACAGATAATCAGATAGCTCTACATTCTCTAGATCGTCGTGGTAGGGCGAATCAAGACTGGAGCACCACGCATAGATAATATATTGATATTTGGACTGATCGACGTGTGCATGTACAAGATGGCACTGTAATTGAAGATACTACATATCCATCGGATGAGTATGTTCAATGTATCGGGAGCAGACGGTGATTTATATTTCAAATCCAAGTCGATTTCCCGCTTTTCCAGAGGACTTTCAGGGTGATAGCGCTAGAGCACAATATCTTGTAAGTTTATTTCCAACCCACTTTTAATAATCACTTTGAGTTTGCACAATATCTTATATTTGTTTCTCCAGAGCGATGCCATGTCTCGCATGTATTTCATGGCACAGGACTCTCTTGCAGTTAGTGATGAACAATACAACAGATATTTTCAAGAGTTGAGGGACTTTGCATACACATCTTTGCATCATGTAGGAGAGTCACGCCGACTTGCATTTCGCCCTCCACACGTACCACAGGAGATTCCACTATATGTTGATCAGTGTCGTGTTCAGCGAGCTCCTAGAAATACCCAAGAAAGTCAGCATGGCGGTGGACGACGTCGTAGACTCTGATCACCAGAACCCGCCATACAAACTGGATTCCATGGAGGTTCGCTGACTATTGAGGACCAAGCTGGCGCATCTACTTTTGTCACACCTCAGACCGAAGTCATGCATGAGAGAGGTGTATCGATTGGGCATTCTAGGTCCCCTGTGACTTTTCCAGAGTTTACGCCCGATAGGAACTCACATCAGCATACTTCTGAGCAATGTGAAGGAGGTGAAGGCACAAACACTCAAATTCAAGATTCTACACTGTTGACACATATTACTCAAATCCATACAGTAGTGCCAAACCAACCACGTCGAAACCAAAGAATACCCAAACCAACAACATGTGGTACTCATGGAAAGCTTGAGCAGTATTGATGGCACACTACTTATATCGTTATTGTATAAATAATCTAACTTATGGATTACATATTTTTTTTGTGACATTTTGTATATATTCTAAAATTTCACGAATATGAGTGGAACAATGCCATCACGCGTATCTTTTTTCTCACTTTATATGATTACTCTTTTAAACAAAACCAAAAAAAGGCTACATATGTAAACCAAAAAAGCAGTGCAACTATACTAACCTCTCCTCTTGTTCATACACGGTAAGTTAATTACATGTCGGAACTTCAAAAAAAATAAAATTAAACATACTATTTATAATATATTTATAAATTGTTATTTTTTACCTTTTGTTATTCATAGTTTCCCCATTAAATATAGGGAACAAACTTTAATATTCTCATATGGGCAAGTTAAAAATAAGATTCCAATTTTGTTCATGAAAATTAAGCCCTAACTTATTAACAGTTTTATTTTATTTTATATTGACCTTGAAAATAAAGAAGCAAGATGTGTAGTTATTTCATTAGTATAGTTGTATTATAATAAAATTATTAGCTCACCACATGGTGGATTGGTTCGAAAGTTTCGACCCATGGGGAGAAAATCGCTCCCTAATGTTCTAAAATGATTCAATTTTTTTGAGTTGAGTCAACGACTATAAACAAAAGCGCTTATTGGGAGGTAACCCAATAATAATATTGTAGTTGTGTTTTTATATGTTTCTTACATTTTGATGTGATTTAATTGACTAATTAGATATATTTCACTTGTTTGCAGGCGGTACCTGAGTTTCATCATTATTTTGGAGGTACAATTGAGGAACAAGTGTAAAAAGGGAGGTTTTCTTATCAAATTGTGCTTTAAATATTTAGAATTCCCAAGCATACATACAATGTTGCATTTTCAGTATATTCAAGTGAGTTTTGGTGATAACATGTTTATACATGATCATGGACTCATTTGATGTGCATGTAATGCCCAAAAGTGTCATTTTTGTGTAAAAATGCAAAAATGATCAAAGAACCTCACCCCTCGATTTGCAATGTAGATGTGTTTGATGTATTTTAAGAGATTGGATATTGTACTTTTGGTATATTACATGTGCGTGGGAGGTTAGAATTGATAAAACGTTTTTCCAAAACGTGTTTTGGAATTGGTCGGAAAAAGGGAGAAAAAATTTGAAAAATTGCAGTTTCTGCAATTAGTGCAAAGAAATACAGATCCGAGCTTGGATCATAAGTGCCCAGACGGATCCAAGAACGGATCCATTGATCCTAGATCGGATCCAAAAATTTTCATAAATATCCAAGGGCTCGTCTGTGCTTCTGGCGGTGCGGATCTGAACCATGTCGGATACGAGGGCTTTCAGTAACGAACCGAGCTCGGATCGGTTCGCGGATATAGCAAAATCGAAGCCTCGTTTCTGCACTTTTCAAAATTTTCTTCCCTCTTTTCACCGAACCCTAACCCTCTCTCTCTAATCTTCCATTTCATCCGTTCATTCCCTAATCTTTCACCTCAAAATCATTTTCCAACATCTTGTGATCATAAACCCTCAAAGATTTCATTTGAAAAACATCAATTTGGGGGATTTCAAGTGTTAAAACCGAAAGGAGGGCCGAACTGAAATCTTCAAATTTGGACCAAATTTGGACTGTTTTCTTCCTCATTTTTGCAACAATATCCTCTTCTATCATCACTCTACACATTTGAGGTAACAATTTGCAACTTCCTTTGAGATTTTATATTTCCTATTTTTGCATTTTTCTAGTTTTTGGGCATATTGTGATAAATGCATATTTGTTGGAATTTCTTGTTATAAATGTGCTACATTGTACTAGAATATGTTGTTATTACTATTTTTATACTTAGTATGGAAAAAGTTGTGGATTTGGTGATATTTTTGGTATATTTTTTTAATTTATTAGGCTTGACCAATTTGGTTCTTTAGGCTTGTGAATGTTGGTTTCCATTGAATATATAAACTTGTTTTGAGGAGTATAAGTCACTGTTGTATCAATTAAAAATGATATGCGATTAATAGAACCAATTCCATTGGGTAAAAGAGTGTGTTTATGATTAAGTTTAGCACATTCAATTTTCTTTTCTTTTTTCTTGAAATCTCTTATCTCTTTGAGTTCAATTGTAATTGTTTTGGTAAATTTGGAGCTCATTCGTATGCACATTATTTAGAATGGGTATAGCCAATTGTGGTGTGATTCGTGGATAAAGTTATGAATATATCAGCATGTTCATTCTTGAAATAATGGTTGAGGTTCAAATGATCGAACTCTTTGATGAGATTCTACCTGAAAATATGCATTTGAGTTTGAAATGAGTTAAGTAGGATCTTTGGTTATTTTTTTGGTACATGTTGGTAGGGAGTTTAGCCCTTTTATAAGGGGAAACTCTGCTGAAATTTTCTTAAATTCTATGTGAGCAAGTTTATATTGTTCTAATGAACGTTCATCTTATTTTTATATAGGACCTATGGTTCGCACAAGGAGGCCTCGTATTCGTACTCCTACACCATCTTCAAGCGAGGAACGCACTCCCTCACATGAAGAGTCGCTTGAGGAAGAATCTCCTTCGCCTGAGCCACCACCTCGGTCTCACCGGAAGACCGCATCCACTAGCCTCGACGAGACGCTTCCAGATTATGACACCACTAGATTCACGTCACTCGAGAATCAACAGTGGTACGAAGCAGGCTTAGATAAGGAAATTATCATTGAAAAGCACCTGGCACCGGAGGTGGATGCGCACTACTACATCTCTACGGCATTCAAGAGACTCGGATGGGAGAATATCCTTCAATTGCCCAAGCACTACTACCCCAACCTGGTCCGGGAGTTCAACGCCAATGTAGAAAACAAACAGAGTCACAGTGGCAACCTCATCGTCTCCTGGGTTCAAGGAAAGAGAGTGGCTCTTAACCGGGATATAGTCGCCAAAATCGCCAAACTCAAAAACGAAGGAGTGGATGTTAAATTGACTAAGGAATTCAAGGCACGCGACCCTTGGCAGGTGGGAGAAGCGGTAGCACGTCTAAATGGTCAATATAGGGAGCGAGAAATTTCAAAGAAGCTCACCGTATATGCCGACTCTTTCGAGCATAGGTACCACTTGATATTCTATCTCTTCGCCTTCAATGTGGTACCCAAGAGGAGCGGAAAACGGGAGCTCCGCAATAGTGACCTCTACTTCTTGGATAAGATGATGCATGGTGTGGGTGGGCAGTTGACTGGTATTCATTTGCCCAGCATCATCATCAGTTACATGCGGACCACAGCTCGCATGAGGGCTGGCGAGACTTGCTTTGGATTCCCTCGACTGCTATCGCTCATTTTTTAGAAGCTCAAAGTTCCTCTTAGAACCGAGCGAGCCATTGTCACTAGGTCTGCCGACGAGGTCAGTGCCTCGATACTCAAATCCTTGAGTATCTCTACAGATTTTGGAGCTGCTCTGGTTCGAGACACTGGAGAAGTTTCGACTTCTGCTCAGCCCCCACCTCACACTCAGCAGGAACCAGAAGCTCAAGAGACAGGGGCACAGCAGACTCTTTCTCCACCCGTTTCACGACCACCACCTCCGCCGCGATCCAAATGGCAAGAGCTCCTCAATGCCATCTGCTGTATGGAGACACGAGTCATCGAGCGCATTGACCAGACCGAGAGGATGATGACAGAGCGACTCGACAGACATGATCGCCGTCTTCGTGCGATCGAGGATCATTTCCATATCCGTCGGTCACCTACTCCGCCGCCTCAGCAGGAGGAGGGGCATATTGGTACATCACAGGGTCCTCATGGAAATGAGGAGGCAGTAGACCCTCGTTCTGAGCAGCCATGAAGATCTTTAGCTGATTACATCTTTTGTTGCTATATTTTTCTTTTATTGTGTTCGGTTTAAACTTTGTAGTTTTCATATTGGATTCTCTTGTGCTACTCATGGTTTTTTGTACTCTTTTGTTTCATTGTGAACAGAATTTGGATGATCGTGAGGATTAATGGCTTCAAATTGAATCACCACTTATTTTGAGGGAAGTTTCGGTTTCTATTACCTTCTTCACAATGAGGACATTGTTAAATTTAAGTGTGGGGGAGGGATTACTTTATCTTATGGGGATTGTGTCTTGAAATGCATGATTTGAGTTGTCTATAGTTTAAAAATATTGGAATTTTATTTGGAAATGTTGTATTGTAGTTAATTTTCTTGAAATTGAGGTTGTTGACAGGGAGTTTTATCCATTTTTATGGGAAAACTCTATAAAAATTTTTAAAAATATTTTCCAATAATTCCAGTTAATGGCCAAAATGTTCAATTCTGTGAATTGTGAGTGGATTAATGAGTGGATTAAATGAGTGATTTAATGCATTAATTTTGTGAAATTGTGAAGGATATCGATATATGAAGTTCATGCACGAGCTGAAAGAAGTGTAAGGATTGTCCAGAGGATAAAGTACACAAGAAATTAGGAGCAAAAATGAAGGAAAAAGGAAAGAAGCGAAAAAACTGGAAATTTAATGGCACGGATCCGAGCTCGGATCCGTGAGAGCAAAGAGAGATCCGATCCCTCGTCTGTACTTCTGGACGAGTGTATCCGAGATCAGAAGATCCGACCCCGGATCCATCATGGGAAGTTCTCGGATCCTAAAGATCCGAGCTCGGATCTTTAGGATCAACCCTCGGATCCGAGACTCGGATCTGTCTCTCTCTTCAGCAAGTGACACAGCCGTTTTCCTTTACCTTTCTCACAACTTTTCCAGCTATTTTGAGGGACAGAAATCGGTGGCACATGCTTCTGCAACAAAAGAGAATACCAAATGAGTTGTAGACAAAAGAAAACATCATATCTTTGGTTCAGCTACTGACTACATTAGAGATAGCACTCAGGGTTTGAGGCTTTTAGTATTCAGGGTTTTAGGGTTTTAGAGATCAAGATTTAGTGTTTTGGGAGAATAGCACTTTCGGGTTTAGGGTTGTAGAATTTTAGTTTGACAATAGTGTGCTTTGATTAGGACTTTGGATTTTTAATTAAAATAGTAATCCTATCGTGCCGCAAAAATATTTTTTAATGGATTTTAATAAACCCAACAACCTTGATTTAATGTTTTAGGGTTTACAAGGATTTGGTTTCTAAGATTTACGATTTAGTGTTTTACGACTTTAGCACTTAGGGTTTTAGGATTTTTGCATGACAATAAATTTGCCTTGATTATCGCTTTATTTTTTTAATCAAAATAGTAATCCTGCCAATAATTGTAAAAGGTAAAACACGCAAGATTTAATCGCTAGATATTTGATTTAATTTTTTTTCTTTTCCTTTTCAACTACCAAACAAATAACATGCACTTCATAAAAATAACTTATATAATTTTTTTAAATAACATTGCGTTATGAAATTTCTAAAATTACAGTTGAAATTGTAACAGATATTAATGACTATTAACTATTAGATTCTTATAACTAATATTCATCGGTGTCAACAAATAAATACGATTCATTAATAACAAAGGAAAATTAGAATTTGATAAAAAAAATTATTTGATAAAAAAGGAAAAAAAGTTAGTATTTTATTCATAAAATATAGTCAACACCTTACATGTTAACAATTTCATTCTATTTTTACATTGATATATGAAATAGAAAGAACTATGCATGTGTACTTTTTCCACCATTTAAATGTATTATAATAAAATAACGCATTTCCAACTGTACAATTACCAATTTTTTTAATATAAAATAAATATGATTTTTTTTAAGGCACATATTTGATGACTTTAGGCACGTGCAAGTTTTAAAATAAAAAAAAATTTATTCCTCTGCTAATTACAGATTTTTAAATAACATTTCTCTAACATTTCTCCGAAATATAAGATTTTAGTAGAGTTTTTAAAATAAGATTTTACTACCGACAGCATTTTAGTAAAGTCAAATTCTACAAAACAAACAACATTTACAGTTAATTTTACATTTTGGTGGGAGCTCGTAAATTTCATTTAAAATTTTTTTTCTAGCAAGTTTGAATTTAATTTTCTGAAAGTCATACTTATAAATGCGAAATCTAACAAAAAAATTAAATACAATTTTTGGAGGTCAAATTTATCAAATGCGAGCTATTTGAAAAATTTTATTTAGGAGCTCGCATTTAGCTCTTACTATTTTCTGGAAAAAATTCTCTAGCTCCCAAAAAAAAAGCAAAAAAATTTAAATTATACTTAGTGGGAGCTCTATTGAGTAGACCTCGCATTCTGTGAATGCGAGCTCTATTGCCCTCCGAAAAAAAAAATTTTTAAGGAATGCGAACGCCAATGCGAGATCTTTAAACATTTTGTTTTAATACAAAAAAATCTCTACCTCCGAAAAAAAAATAAGCACAAAAATTTTACTGGGCTCTGCTGAGCTCGCATTTCGCGAATACGAAGACCCCCCTACGGAATTCCTCACCAAAATCGCCCCTTTTGTAGAATTTTTTAAAAATTCATCACAAAATTGGAAATTTCTCCAAATTCGTCCCATGACACAAACAAAAACCTCAAGGGATTTCCACGCACTTGCTTAGTTACCTTATTATTATAGAAAGGTTTCTATTTTTTCATTTTTGTAAGTCCATGTATCATTGATCAAGATAAGAAAAGAATGGTTATAACTTGGTTGCAACGTTAACTTCCAGCCAATTGGAGCCTATCACAAAATGTACGAAAGGTTTCTATTTTTTCATTTTTGTAAGTCCATGTATCATTGATCAAGATAAGAAAAGAATGGTTACAACTTGGTTGCGACGTTAACTTCCAGCCAATAGGAGCCTATCACAAAATTTACGAAACAGAATATGTAGCTATACAATTATAAAAACAAACTAGGGTTAAGTAGGGTATCACTATTGATGCTCTTGAAAAATAGGGTTAGTTAAAAAATATTCCTCTTAAGGCTTAACTAATTTTGCACTTTATCCCTTAACGTTATTTTTTTCTCACTTTACCTCCTAAATTGTTAGTCAATTCTAATATTGCATAATGGAAATATCAAAAAGATATTGATACTCCTAATGGTTAATTACAATAAATCCCTTTAAGATATGGCCATTTTTGCACATTACCTTCTAATATCATTTTTCTCTTAATTTGTCTATTTGCCCCTAAAACGATTAGTTAATTCTAATATTTTGTACCACTCACGACAATAATGTTTGAAAAAATTAATATCCCTAACATAATTATAATATTATTATATATTTATGAATATTGGTCTTGTTAAATTTTATCCCCATAATTACAAGTTTTTTAGATAAAGAAAAATATTGCACTCATCTCACGTGATAAGGAAAAACATATTATGCAAAACTAAACTATGAAAATATTCTATAGATGGGATTTTCTTGGATTGGAGATTATTTGAAAATTTTTTTAAGAATAGTAGCACTTTTTGCAATTTGATATTTGTAAGACAAAAAAGTGGTTGAAAAAAATAAAATGATTGAAAAACATGTTTAGATATAATTAAAAAAATTAGCAATCCAAATAAATTTTAATAGCATCTAAGCATGGTATATTAAAGAACAACTTTGGAAACTGTGAACTCCAAATCAACTATGTTTCTCTTTTTTAGTATTACCAACCAAAAAAATGTATACTTCCATATAGAAAAAAAAATCTAACTACTAAAAGAAATGTTTAGCTATATTCCCAGAGAAAAAGTGATAATAATAATATTTTTACATTTTAATTTTTAATAACAATTTGTTACAAACCTCGTTGAGGACAACAAGACCTGACATCTAGACAAGCCACCAGATTGTTTTAAGGGCAAGAGGAAACCCGTAATAGAAAAATATTTTCAAAGTTCAAGACTTTCTGCTTGTTTACTTTGGGCTAGTATTTTGGATGGATGCAGCATATACCCCCTAGCACAAGTTTTGCTACGGTGCTCCTGAGAATATGATATCATGAAACGTCTCAATTCATTGCCACAAATCGCCACCTTCCCTGCATCACCACGCTGCCTATCTTCCTCGTCCCCTGCCCCCGTCCTTTCCCTCCCGTAACTAGCCCCAACATCTACCCCGTTAATTTTTCTTCTACTTCAAAAGTTCGCAATTTCCTCATCTTTTCCCTCTAGACGTCCTTCACTGGGTTGGGTTTTTTTGTTCTCAATTTCGACTACTCATTCAACGCAAATCAGTTTTAATTTAGTAAGAGATTTCTGGATATTTTTAAGAGCTTTCAATAAATAAACTCCAAGGAGAAAGCTGTCATAATATCAGTAAAGTGGGAATGGAGGTTTAGGCTAATAGTGAGAAGGTGCAGCATCCAACAGGTTGGTGGTGCTTTTTATTCTCCTTATCTCAATAGTAGCACTTTTTATTTGTTTAATCGGTCATGTAAAAAAAATTATCATTATCTACTGAAGTGGTGCCCTCAAGTTGAGTTCTATGTAGTTAGGTTCAGTTGATTAATTCTTATAACTTCTAGTGTAAACTCATATGGTTTTGATTTAATCGTGATTTTTACGCCAACTCAGCCGAATGTTATGCTTAGACCAAATTTATACCATTTTACGCTAAATATTGTAAGAGTTACATAACCTAGCAGAACTGAACTACAATTCAACTTGAGAGGCCTTGGATCAAATAATCTACTCGCACACAATCAAAATTAGTTGCGATAAAACTGCTGAAAATTCAACTCCATTTGACATTTCTAGGAGGAACTCATAACAATAAATGAAGAAGTGCACTAGAACTCGAAAGTCGAAACTTGCCGCTCCAGGACACCTTATCATTCATCTCCCACCAGCAATTGGAACCACCATATGCTCCATTATGCTATGACTCTCAGTATGTGTGCAGCTAGAATCACCACTGTCGACATGTGCTTTTGTTGATTGCATACCAAACAAGGAGGCATCAGCGTCGGCGAAATCAATCTTAGAAACTTGAATTGGAGATTGCTTTGCTCTTATTTCCAATACCTCAAGTTCTCTTGCTATATTCTTCATAGATGGTCTATCATCACCTTTTATACTCAAGCAAGATTTCGCAATCATTGCAACTTCTTTCAAAAGCTCAATACTTACATCGCACATAATGTTGCGATCAAGAACCTGGACCAAGTGACCACTTTTCAGTGAAGAAATGAAATAATTTGCAAGAAACTTCTCTTCCTCCACTCTATCCAATGATAATGCCTTCTCACTTGTCAGTAGCTCTATAAGAACTACCCCAAAGCTGTAAACATCACTTTTCTCTGTCAACAAACCTGTTAGCATGTACTCGGGGTCCAAGTAGCCAAATGTTCCTTGCACCATTGTAGATACTTGATTTTCATCTAAAGGAGCCAATTTTGATATTCCAAAGTCCGTGACTTTTGCAGTGTAGTTTTGATCTAGAAGTATGTTTGCCGATTTGATATCTCTATGGATAATCGGTGGTGAAGCTACTGAGTGCAAATATGAGAGAACTCCAGCAATTTCTGATGCTATTCTTAATCGGATATTCCAAGAAAGATGATGTGATTTTGTTGTGCTGCTTAAATGCTCGGAGAGAGTACCATTGTCGATGAACTCATAAACAAGTAATGGCACTTCCGTCTCTAAGCAACAACCTAGAAGTTTAACGACATTTCTACTATTAACTTGGGAAAGCATAATCACCTCATTAATAAACTGATCAACTTGATTTTCGTTAACTTCTCTGGACCTCTTAATGGCAACAGTACAAGAATTATGGTCTACTAAGATTCCTTTGAAAACTGTGCCGTATCCTCCACGACCAATAATTCGAGTTTCCTCGAAATTATTGGTTGCCTTTCGTAGTTCTTCAAGAGTGAAAATTCTAGCAACATTTGTGTTTCTTCCTTCTTGAGCCAGTCGTTGCTGTAGCATTAATCCACCATTTTTCTGGAAAAACCCCTCCTTCAATCTGTTTTCCCTTCTTTTCCTCAATTCCAAACACAAATAAAAGCAGCAGAAAAGTAGAATTGCTGTGCCTGTGCCAACACCTGTTGACAAATTTGACTGAAAAATTAGCAAATGAAGAGATCTATCGGATACTTTGCAGCTAAAGACTCTAATTTTGCAAGTGATTTTCAAGTTTCATGTTCTTTCACTACCTGGTAAAGAAAAGAATTAGGTTTCTTTCTCTCTTATACTATGATTAGTTGCCATCTTAAACCAAATGGAACGGGTTTCAAGAAATCTTCTTTTTTTTTTTTTTTTTTTTTTCATGAATACTTTTTTTTATTTATTTATTTTATTATTTTATAAAAATTTCGGCAGAGTTTCCCCTTAAAAAAGGACGAAACTCCCTGCCATCAAACCACAATTTGACAATAAATTTACAAGCTAGTGAAAGTTTAAGCATTTAAAAACTGAAATTAAGATTAAATCTTCATTTTTCCATATCAGGATGTCTTCCAGTGAATCTGAAGGATGATCTTTGAAGATTTTAGCAGTCAATCTTCCTCCCTTGATGTCCTTCTAACCGCCATTTTCACCTTCATTGGCCTTTTCTGCTTCTTATTCCAATTCATGCCAGACACCGTGTACGAAACGTAGGAAATCCTAATCGATCTAATCTAATAGCCCCCCTAACCAATTGCGGCAATTCTGAGAATGTATTAAACACATGACCTGCACTAGAATCAGCACCAAAATTTGCCAAATGATCTGCAGGTGCGTTTGCTTCCCTGTAGCAGTGTGTGATCGATGTGAAATATTGCTTGAACATCATCAACTCATCCAGATCTCTCTGTAAACGCCAAGGACAAGCACTAGTCCCTTGAACAATGTGAACCAGGGTGAGAGAATCCGCCTCTAAGTGTAACTCCAAGCACCCTCGAATCACACAATGTCTAACGCCCCATAGCAACGCTCGAAGTTCCGCCTGCATGCTGGTTATCACCCCGAAGGGCTCCGCGTAGCCGAATACAAAATTTCCTCGACTATCCCGCACAAGCCCACCCCCCCCCCACTCCTTCCTGGGTTCCCCCGAGAACATCCATCTGAATTCAACTTATAGCCTCTACGTGGAGTTACCCAGTAAACTGGCCTAATAACCATCCGCCTTTGATGACTACCTAATTCGAGAAGCAACCCTTCCCATGTAGGGGCAGAAAGCTGCACCCCCGGGAACCGTGACTGAAGGAAATCATGCAGAAACTGAACAATCCGATTCACCGTAGGCCTGATCCTCATCTTCCGACCTTCAAACACCCCTTCATTCCTAGCCTTCCATAAAACCCAGCATACCACCGAAGGAAGTATATTATGCAAAAACTTTACACGATCATTAGTCCCCCTCCTTAACCAACAAGACCACACCATATGACGCACCGTATGCACCCCACTAAACTCACCAGCAGTACTCTCGAAGTGTCGCCAGACCAATCGTGCCCCTTCTCCTGAGCAAAACACATGATTCAAATCCTCCTCCTGGGGATTCTGACAACACAAGCATCTAGATGGGCCACAAACCCCAAACCTCTTTAGGCGATCCATAAGAGGGAGCCTCCCCTGTAGTAGTCGCAGCATAAAGAAAGAAACCTTGACTGGAAGACCCTGCTGCCATATACGACCAAAAAGCCAAGAATTGTCATTGGATTGACGGATCAATGAGTAAGCCGATGCAGTGGAAAAAACACCCGAGTTCGTCAATGCCCATACCATTGTATCATTTCCCCTATCGGTAGGAGGGTCAATCTCCAAAACCTGCGTAACCAATTCTCCATCCAAGAATTGATGGAGCATGTCCACATTCCAAGCCCGCCGATCTACAAAATCAACCACCGAATGATCATGGAAGACCTCAACCTTGTCACAAAGCGCACCTGACCCCATCCAATTATCATGCCAAAAGTCCAAAGCCCCCTCCCGAACTACCCAGCTAATATTATCCTCCCCAAAACGCTGCATTGTAACCATCCTCTGCCAAACTTGGGATCCCGGATGCCCAATATCAGCAAGACAAGGGTGATGACCTGCACAATACTTCTGGGACATAAACTTTGCCCATAATGATTGTTGTTGTCGAAATTTCCACCAGAGTTTAATGGAAAATGAGTCGTAGACCTGTTTCAAACCCCGCAGGCCTACACCCCCTTCATCCTTCGGCCGACACAAATCTGCCCAACGTATCCAATGGAATTTATCCCCGAAATTCGAAGATCCCCACAAGAACTTGGCGAACAATTTCTCTATGACCATCAACATCCCTTTTGGAGGGGACGCGGCTGCCAGCAAGTGAATTGGCATAGAGGATAACACGCTCTGAATCAACACCACCCTGCCTCCTAGCGATAATATCTGGTTTTTCCAACTCAAAATCCGATTCGCCACCGCATTGTATATATCCGTATAGTAAACCTTCTTGCTCCTTCCGGTATACAAGGGACAACCAAGGTACCGTATTGGAAAGTCGCGTTTATTATACCCTAGTATCTGGTTAACAACCGCTGCCCTCTGAGATGGTGCCCGTGGATGAGTAAGGAAACAACTCTTCTGAGGGTTGATTCGCTGACCTGATGCCTCATTATAATCATCCAAAACCCGTTTAATCAGACGTAGGGATGACTTGGCCCCACTGGAAAAGATAATCACGTCATCGGCGAATGCCAAATGCGTAATTATAGAACAATGAGGAGGAACTTTGAATGGAGTAAATCCTCTTTGTGTGGGTAGCGTGTTGAGGGTTCTAGACAGCACCTCAGCTCCGATAACGAATAAGGCTGGTGAAATTGGATCCCCTTGCCGTAAACCCCGTGAAGATCTGAAAAAGCCGTTTGAACCACCATTAACAAGTACCGAGAACCACACATTCGATATTAAGCGCCAAATCATGTCTATCCAGGTCTCACTGAATCCGAAATATCGTAGCACCTGTAGGAGAAAGGGCCATGAGACTTTATCATAAGCCTTCATCATGTCTAACTTGATGACCACATTGCCACCCCGATTTGATTTCCCGATATCGGCTACTAACTCCTGAGCTAACAAGAAATTATCTGTAATCTGCCTCCCTTGGACAAACCCGCTTTGCTGTGGAGATATAATCCGGGGTAATATCATCGCCAACCTTGCCGATAACAGCTTGGAGATGATTTTGTTAGTAAAGTTGCACAGACTGATTGGACGAAAATGCTTAAAATCTTGGGGGTTCTCCACTTTTGGCAGCAACACAATTGAGGTAGCCGTGATACTCCTAGGTAGTTCAGCACCGCAGAAAAAGCTGACAACCGCCCGGTATAAATCCGATGCCACTACCTCCCAAGCAAAGGTAAAGAATTTCCCTGTAAACCCGTCCGGGCCGGCTGCGCTCTCTCCATCCATAGCAAAGACTATGTCTTTAACTTCTGTAAGAGATGGAATGTCCGTTAACCGTGAGTTTTCCTGGTCTGTTATCAGTTTAGGTATGATCTCCAGACCGGTAAGGGAGGGAAGATCCCCCTCTGCCGTGAAAAGATCCTTAAAGAAACCCACCGCTGCCTCCCCAATTTGGCATTCCCCCTCGATCCACTCTCCAGCAGTACCCCTGACTCGATGAATTACTGCCCTACGTCTCCTTTCCGTAACCAAGGAGTGGAAATATTTGGTGTTCCTATCTCCGTCCGAAAGCCACTTAACCCGCGCCTTTTGTCTCCAAAAACCCTCCTCAACTACAAGCGCTCGGCGCAATCGAGCCCGAGCATGATGTAACTCGCTCCGTCGCTGCTCAGTAGGATCGAGGTCGTATGCTGTCTCAGACTCGGTTACCACACGCTCTGCACTACGTACCCCTTCAAAAATATCCCCGAATGTCGTCCTAGACCACTGCTTGAGGGCATTTTTAACATTCCTCAACTTCGATGCCAATACTTGCAAAGGAGAGCCATTGACTGGATGAACCCAACAGTCCTTGATAACCCCCAGAAAATCAGGATGAGTGGTCCAGATGTTTAAGAAACGAAACGGCTTGGGTTTATTGTCTAGCCTCGTATCCACCGATAGCAACAAGGGAGCATGATCCGACGGGTCACGGCCTAAATGTTGCACCATGAATTGGTACGGTAGCTCCATTGCACTCCCACACAGAAGTAAGCGATCCAGACGCTTCCAGATCCGCGCCGTTCCCGAACGATTATTACACCATGTAAACCTTGACCCAGAGAATCCCGCATCACTGACACCAGCTAGCGCCATAAAATTCAGAAAGTCTGATCCCTCCGACAGTCTAAATGGCAATCCACCCCTCTTCTCCTCTGTATTTGTGACCACATTGAAATCCCCCACCAAAAACCAAGGATTGAAGGCGGGTTTATCCTGCAAAAGTGCATTCCACAAATCCTCTCTGTCCTGCTGCGTACACTTCGCGTGTATACAAGACAAAATAATGGAGTCTTGGAAAAGATGAGATTGTACTCTAATAGTTATATGTTGGGGAGACTCCCCTGTAATCTGACACGTAAACAATGACCGGTAGAAAATCCAAACAGAACCCCAATGATTGAACATGCAACAATCCATCCCCAATTTAATTCTAATATCAGTAATTGACTCCACCCTCAACTTAGGTTCAACAACAACCACCAATTGAAGATCATACAATTTAATAAGTTTCCTTAACCGCCTTAAATTAGGAGCACGAGCTACCCCTCTTATATTCCAAAAAAGTAACTTAATCATCAGAAAGGACAGAAAAAGAATTTGTTGAAGAACTAACCATGGAGCGTAGTGTTCTATCTGACGGGAGACCAACCCGGAGACCACGCGACCTTGCATCCATTCGCTCCTTACGAACAACTTCTTCTAGTTCCAGGGTACCCCCCGTGTCTATATGCCCGGTCTCTAGTGATGACTCTTCTTGTCGGATAAGATCCTTGCCCCTAGGGGAGAGGGTACCGACCCTTCGTTGAGTATCTTGTATGTCTTCAACTTGCCCCTCAGCAGAACGTACGACCACCCTCGCGGGCAACCCACTCCCCACATCTTCAGAACGTTCCTCTCCTTTGTCATGTGGCAGCACCACCTCGATACCTTCTACCGCCACCGTCCCATAATCCTCCTCCATTTTCCTCTCCTGCTGCGCTGGTATAGTAGCACAGGACTGCTGCACCTGGTCACCTTGCTCAGCTTCGTGAGGCGTACCACCTATTAACTGATCGTGAGCAACTAGCGCTTTGCCAGTCACAGTCTCATTAACTTCTCCCTTTGCCCCATCAATTACTGCCGCATCTTGTATCAATACCGATGGCCTTTCTCCATTACCCTCCAAAGGGCCATCAGGCATGTCTGTATTCGACGTCTCTGCCAACCGTAGTTGTGTTGTTCCAGTAGTCTTGGTATGGTGACCAGATGCTCCTCGCAACTCGGGCTTTAAAACATGACAAGTCTCCACATCGTGACCTTGGCGGAAACAATGTGAGCAGTACCTTGGAAGGTTCTCCACCACCAGCTCTTGCCAAAAACCAGCATGATTTCCATTGCCAATCCAAACCCGCGACGGTGTCGAACGCAACAAATCCATCTCAACACACACCCGTGCAACACTTGGCCGTGACACTGCAAGGGTAGCCGCATCAACTAGCAAAGGGTTACCTACCATAGACGCAATCTGGAAAATCACCTCCTTATTGAAAAAGTGCAGCGGGAGTTTTGGTAATTGAAGCCAGAGCGGAACCACCGACGACTCCCTGTCAACATGGAAGTCCGTGGTCCATTTGAATACTCTCATGGGGAAGGAAGACACATACCAGATCCTCCTAAACCATACACGATGGAAATCAGCTTCATTGTTCAACTGAATTAACACATGTCTTACGTCCAACAAGCCCACCACCGGGTTCTCACGTAAATCCAGCGATGCAATGAACTTCCTCACCTCCTCCAACTTCGGTCTACGTCTAGAGAATTTCCCAATCAATGCGAAACGAAATGGACTGGCTAGAGCTTCGACCGCTGCCTGTGGGAAAATCAACGCAGGTTCCCCTTTGTGTGTAGCCTCCTGTGCCGCAAAGGATAGCGTCGGCTGCTGTGAATTCTTCGTGAACAACTCTGAAAAGGATTTGCGTTGAAAGGTAGGAGGGGCAGGCTGCCCTCCATCAGGTGGGCAGATGGCAGCCATGGACTGCCGCACCACTACCCAAGCCGTTCCTTGGAAACCTTAGCACAAAATCCTTAAAGAATGTAGAACTTTTTTCTATTGAACCGGAATGGATTTCACCTTTGGCGTAATTACGATATATGCTTCGGCCGATGAGGTTTTAGTCTGCTTAGAGTGTATTTGATAAAATTGAAATTTGAAAACTGAAATATAAAATTTGAAATCTGAAGGCGAAATTTATTAAATTATTAAATTGTTAAAAATCATATTTGATGCATTTGAGTGTATATCATATTAACTGATATGTGGTTAGTTTTTTAATTATTTTTTAGAGTAAATTTTGTCTAGAATATTCGATGCCACTCAATTAATTCAAAAGTTCTAATTTTTGTTATCAAATGCGTTTGAATATATTAAAATCTGAACTTATTTAATTTAAATGTTGAATCTAGTTATCAAACGGAGGCCTAGGATTGAGATTCCAAGATTTAGAGGGCTTGGGTTCAAATCTCTCCTCTCTTCCCCCGCTTTTTAAATTTCATTCCTCTTCTACTATAAAAAAATTTAAAAAATAAAAAAAAATATATGCTTAGAATGGAAGGATTAAAGAGTAGTTACAATTGACTGAAAATCTCGACTCAAGATAACAATCTTCTGTCATGCCAAATGGGTGTGGGATCTTTACTTTTCCAGAGGTATCAATGCAGCCATCCTTGGCTATAGGAGGGTATGTTGCTGCTGGTGTGATAGCTGGCTTTAAGGACACCGTCAACGCGAAAAGTATCATTTGAACAAGCTTCATCACTGGGGAAACTTTGGACTGTGATGGCTATTTAATTGTGGAGTCAAGAAGAGATCAGATGATTGACTTTTCCCTCTATCACCTCGCTAGATAATAGAAAAATCGCCAGTAGAAAACATGGTTTTTTTTGTCCCATTAGTTTCCCAGCATGTACCCTACTACCACCACTACCAAACAAATGAACGAAGAATTGCAATTATAGTAGATGAACAAAATAACCTTAAGATTTACCACGTCTTGGCTGTTGCAATTGTGAATGAACTTATGTTCCTTGGCTGATCGGGATCAGCCGTGTGGAGCACTCTAGGAACATACGATGACTTGTTCTGTCGATCCCAAGTATTCCCATAAGTCTAGTCAGTCTCTTTCAGGGACTTCTACCAACTTTTTTGTTTTGAAGATGAATAAATCCGAAGAGAAAAATTGATTGACTTTTTCATCTATCACCTGTCGAGAAAATAAGAAAATTTCCAATGGAAGAGTTGTTTTTTCCCACAGAAGAAATATAATAGTTTTGGTCCTAAATGTTTAGCACCTGTCATTTTCACTCTCTCTTCCAACCCCACTCCCCCTTAAGCAAAAGATTCCCTACAGGTTTTTGTATGTATATAATTTCACAAATTTCTTTATTTTATTTCCATTTTTGCGGTTAATTAATTAGTCATGTGTCATCACATAAGTTAATATTCTTATTGTCTAAAGTCAGGTGCTTTTTTATTCTCTTTTTTTAATTCAATCTAGTGAACATGTGACTGCAAATAACATGATTTCGTTAGTAATTAGGGAAAATCCGTCAATTACACTAAATTTGCTTCAATTGGAAATATTAGGAACCATATTTATTTTTGCTGAAAGTTAGGAACCAAAATTACACTGGTGCCAAACATTGGAGAGGACTAGATTCACAAAAGTACGAAACACTAGGGACTAAAACTTTATTTTTTTTCCTTTTCCTATCAGTATGAAATAACCCTAAGTTGGTTCACCACATCTTAATTAGTTGATGCAATCGTGAATAAACTAGTGTTCTTGGACATTCTAGTCTCATAAAGACTGCTAACCTTGTGCATAAATGTTGCCTGCACATGCATTAGCTGAGGGCATGTGAAGCACTCTAAATACTTAGGATGGTTGACATGCAATTGAACACAGTTGTCAAGATTTCAATTGGATTTTAGTTATCTCTATGGGCATTATTGAGAATAATTAGATAATGTTAACTAAGGATTTCTAAAGTTAATTGACAGAGTAGAACTTGAATCCAACTGACCTTTAGCCTTGAGAGGAACTGCAAGCTCACAAGATCCCACTGGAAGGTGAAGCTTATCTCTTAGTGTATGTAAATTTGGTTCATAAAGCCACGTATTACCCTCACGTGCAACCAGCTCTTTGCAACTAAAGAGATTAGGTGTTGGGAAACAATCAGTGACCAGAAGGATATGAACTGCATGAGATCCTTTTGCAGTTGCAGCAAGTCCAGCGGCAGCAAGCTGCAAATGCAGACGAGCCACATCCCTTGACCACTCCCCAGATTTGTTGCAGGGAAGCTTCACTGCTATGAAATCAATACGTGGTTTACCAGAAAACTGAATCGTTGGCAGAGTAGGACATGTGGGAACCTCGTATTCTTCTTCTTCATCTATCCATTCAGGATATAATGTATCCCATGTAACATCACTGGTGACACTCTCGAGGTTAAGAAGAACATGCTCAGCATCTGGAAAGAACAGCTTCCATTGACCGATTTCACTTTCATGGAAGTTTAGCAATCCTATTCCCCGGTAGTCATTTCTATCAGTCAGTCTATTAACAACTTTGGACACTTCATCCCAGTTAATAGCTAAAAGAGATACATAGCGTCCATCTGCAGCAGTAATATCTCTTGTCCATCTATTTACCAAATTTGGACTGTTCCAAAAACAAGAAAGTGATTATGATTTGAATAGATGATAACTTTTAGATTAAAATTGAATGGTAAAAAGGGGTATAAAACTGTCCTCTATATGATCAGTAATGTTAAATACAAAAAAAAAGTAAGTTAACCAGTAAATATAGACAAATAGGTCAGAATCACGTCAGCTTAATGAGAAGTAACATAAAAGGTTCAAAAAGAACCAAATGCAGCGGATCATGCATCAAAAACAGCATACCCAGAGCCAGAGGTTGATGCACTTTCTGCTTCATAAATTGTTGGGGAGTGTAAGGTCATCAAAAATGCTCCCAGTATAATAATGCCCAAGACAAGCTTTAAAGTAGTGAATTTACAGTTCAAAACTCTCTCCTGCCTGGGACTATAGAGCACCTTTTCCCCATCTCTGGAACTTTTACTTCTTAATAACTTTTTTTTGTTGGCTTCTTCACTGAAGCAAATAAAAGAGAGTTAATATAAGGTTAGTAACAAGAAAGATGCTAATAGTTAAACATACGAGGAATCTCAAATATGGCATATATTATTTAAACTGAAGCATACAGTTCACTTTACGTAATTATGGGAAAAAGTAACGGTAAACAACTGCACTGCCCCCTCTAGATCCCCAAGAAAACAACTTTGGAATGAAGAAAATAACGGTAAAGCTACACTTCTGGAAATCCATGTTTCAAACATGACTTTTCATTTCAGTTAACCTCATGTACAGCAAATGTTATCACAATGAAGCTAATGAATGGAATAGTGCCTCTCTTCCCCCAGACCAGCTTTCACGGAGAGAGAGAGAGAGAGAGAGAGAGAGAGAGATGTCAAATAAGATTGGTAGTGCTTACTCACTTCTCCTCTCACAGGAAGGAAAAAAATACAATCTTAATCTTGCGCAGAAGTTAAGCTTTCTCACTAATTGTACAAAATCCAACACTTGCATATTACCATATGTGCCTTGTTGGCCAGCAAACTCAATCAAACTAACCATTTACAAGTAATAATTCATTACTAAACACGCAACAGTCCAATCATGTTCAGAAATCCAAAATAACCCCATAATCCTATATAACAACACCATCACAACCATCCTGGCTCCTCAACCAAGAAAACAACAAATCAAAGTTTACCTAACCGATTATGATCCAAATTTAATGGCCGAACTATAGTCCAATCAATTTAATCAAATATTCAACCAATTTTTATGCTTAATCTAAGCCAAATCCAACTTTTGATTTGCACTTCACACCAGTTCCCCCCCAAATAAAAGTACGCTTTACAGCAGTTCCGCTGGGCAGCGGTTTCTGCAAACAGTAATCTGCAAAGAAACTAAATCCATTTTTTCTAATTAAAATATGGCGAAGAGGGTTCAATCTGGAATCCAATGACAATCAAGAATCTCAAGCACTTTCAAAGCAGAAATGATTAGTTCTTCTAATTAAAAAGAATCAAATGGGTTTAATCTACATTGCAAGAAAATCCAGAAGAACCAACAGTTGAAGCTGAAGTTCTTGCTCAAAAAACTAAGCAGCAAAGTGTAAAATCTGATGATGGTCCGTGCACATTTTCTACATAAATACACACACGAGTAAAAGAGGGTTTCTATTTAAAATTCAACAATATAGTACTTTTAGCCAAAAATCAAACAACATGTACTAAAAGCAAAGCAATGAATCTAAACAAAAAACTACAAAAGGGACTAGCAGAAGTAGTAGTAGTAGTTGAAAATGCAGAACAGATTATGGGCTTACCTAGGTGTAGAAACTCTGAGTCTAGGCTCAATTGGATTTGCTGAGGAACCAAGCATTCCTCTCATGTTGTATGTTTCTTGATTCTTTAGCAGCTTGACCCTGGGAAAGGAAACACCTGATCTGGGCACAGGGGGGAAAAGTTAGGGAAAAAAACAAGTAGGGAATCCAAAAAGCTAAAAAGAGCAGAAAAAAATAAAATAAAAATTAAAGTAAAATTCATAATAGGACGAAAATTATCGATATTTACAACTAAGATGTGTTGTTGAATGTTAATTGATTGAAAGGTGACGCAGGCCATGCATCAAAGAGTTAGTTAGCGAGTCCATAATGGACTAGTCAACAAGAGGAGTCGTTCAATCTTTATGTTAATGATTAAAATTATTTAAAAAATAAGGATGATCTACTTAGACTTAAACTACTTTGTTTGATATGATACTTCTGTTAAATTTGTCAAACAGATCCTTTTCATGATTAATTAATAAAAACAAAAATATTACTGAAATATATACTAATAATTTTATAGTTAAACACATGGTTTACTTTTCACCCCCAAAAAGATAAGTCAACTAAGTTTGTTGTCACTTACCATCAACCATTATTTTTATCTATATGTGTTTGGATTGCAATTTTTTGGAAATTTTGTAGAAAATATATTGTAATGATTTGATATGTGTGAAATAAAAAAGTGATTGAAAAATGTGTTCACGGAAAACGTAGAAATTTTTTTAGTAGAAAATTCATTAAATTCGTTTCCAAACAAGGCCACAGTCAACATTATTTTATCTATATGCATGTGTAATTAAAAATTTTAGGATCAGAGCTTCGTATACACTGTGTTTAGGATTAACATTATATGTACTAATAGTGCAATTATTTTTTCACATGAGTAGTTTTGAATGTATGTTACATATGCATAATTTGAATTTTAAAATTTTTAAGTGTATTCCTCCGTATCATCAAATCCATCCCTTTCCTAGTAGAATTTTAAATTTAAATTCATGTTACATGACATGATTTAAACCTGTTAATGTAAAAAAAAAAAAATTATACATTAATGGTATATAAAAAGTTATCCAAAATTATATAATATATATATATATATGTTGCCACAAGGACTAACCTTTTTTTTTTTTGACAAAGTTCAAATAAGCCCGTTTGATAGGGCAATAGACACCACCTTAACAAGTGTGAATATTTGAACAATAAATATGCACATTAAGAGAATAACCTAAAAAAGTATGGTATTAAATTTTACGCCTATCGTGTTTCACAATCAATTTCATTTATTTAATTTCAATTTAAACAGTTCTCCATCATTAATTGTCAACATCAGTCATCACTGTGATTGCCAATGTCCTAATCGAGACACTTATCGGTCATCAGCACAAGTGCATAGTTTAGTGACTTTTTACGCAATTTGCTCTTTTTTTTTTTTTATCTCTTTCTCTGTTTAATTTTTTCTATTTTCCCCCTTTCCTTTGTTGTATTGCTCCTTGAAATGTAACCCTCGTTAAAAATCTCCACGTAGTCAATTACAAGAATTCTTCGTCCAATAATTTCCTCTTTGCTAATTTGAAGTAGCTCTCTAACCACGGAGCGTAATTTAATGCTTCAGATTACAAGGTGAAAATTCGATTAAGGCAGCCTTAATGGGCCTTCAGGACTCCATTAACAATTGTTCTGTTTCTTTCGATAATTGGACCACTAGGCCAGCCCATGTATTTAATATGCCTTTAAGCAGTGAAAATAAGTTGGACCTATTAGTGGGCCCTTGGTAATTGATTCTGCAGGCTTAACGCTGTCTGATTTAGAGATTAGAAGAAGGTTCAGTCCAGTCGATGGAGACAGCATTTAATGATTTAGTACCTGTTTGATAACATAAAAAAGTGCTGAAACTGAATTCATTCAGACATTCAGATGTTGTGGGTGTTTGATAAATAAAAATTCACCTGCTGAACTTATTTTTTTTGTCGAAACGTTAGCTTTATAGAAGTACTCAATAATTACAATATTTGGACGAAGGTCCAGTCATCAGGACAATAGTCCTACCAAAACATTAGTGCCTAGCACCTCAAGTTAGAATTCACTCATTCCTCATCTACAAGGATGTTTAGAGCATGCATGCTCAACTTGATACTTCCTACAAATCCTGATTCAACAAAAGAGAAAGAACACTTTTGGAACAAATTACTAATGTACTGTAAATCCTCCATCAGAGTAGCCATCTGTTGGTTGCTGGTCCTTGTATGTTTTATGCACTCTACCAGCTCCCTATCTTCCAGCTCCACTTTTATACTCGTCCAGCCTTGACTGATTGCATTCAGTAGTACAAGCCTCACCGCACCAGCTTGGTCTTGTTTTGTGTCTCCAGACATTCTTTCTCTTAATGCCCAGATTGCTTGTAGATTACCTGCCAAGTCAGTAGCAGTGATTCCAATCCCCACCATATGTTGCCTTCTGTCTTGGTGAGTGTGGACCTTGATCATCAGCCTGGCTTGGTTCTCTCTCTGGCTTTGATCTTGCTCAACACGTTCCAGTATTTCTGTTCCCTGGGTGTTCTTCCTTGTCTCCTTCCCTCTGTTAGCCTCATCAAATTCCATCCATCCCTTCACCGCCTTTTGTATTACCTTATGAGGTTCCTTTTCCTTGTATTCAAACTCCCTCTCGTTTCTGGCCTTCCAAATCTGCCAGAGAATATTTATGGTGAGGTTCACTTGGTCCTCCCCTCCTCTCTCTTCTTGAACTTCCACGATTGCAGTCCACCATTTGATGAAACAGTTTGATGTATGCTGTATTCCATCCTATTGTACAGGCGATAGCTTCCATACTTTCTTTACTTTGTTGCATTGGAGCAGCAGGTGTTCTATTGTTTCTTCCTCTTCTCCACACGCTGCACATTTAGGAGCTCCTTGCCTTGTTCGTCTGTGAATTTCACCTCTCACTGGGAGACCTCCATGCAGACATTTCCATATAAATACTTTCATTTTTTGGCACACTTTCTGCTTCCATAGTGCTTTCCAAGCTCTCTTGATAGATCCTTCATAGCTTGTCCCAGCATCATCCCTCCTTCTTATACTCTCCAGCTCTTTTTCCTTCATCCATTTCTTATATCCAGATTGAGTAGTATATTGACCATTTTGAGAGTGTACCCAGTAGTGACCATCTTCCTTCTCTGTAAAGCTTATAGGTATCTTCAGTATCCTTTCAGCATCTTGTTGGTTGAAAATTCTGAATATCAAAACAGCATTCCATCTGTTGTTGACGATAAGATCTGACACAAGCTGAAGTTGACACCCCGGTGGCTTTGGTGTAGTTGGTTTCCCACTTTTGCTGTCTGGAATCCAACAGTCTTCCCAGATTCTCTTTGCCTTGCCATTTCCTATCTTCCTCTTGACACCATTCTATACTTCTTTTCTCACATCAGCCAAACTTTGCCAAATTCAGGAAGCATTTTGAGGGACCTTACAGGTGAATAATGATTGCTTGGGGTAGTATTTTTCCTTCAGGACTCTACTGACTAGCAAATTTGGTTGTGTTAATAACTTCCAAACTTTTTTGCCCAATAAAGCTCTATTGAACCCTTGCAAGTCTTTGAATCCCATGCCGCCCTTACTTCTTGATTCTGTCATCTTTCTCCAGCCAATCCAATGCATCATTTTCTTTCCTTCTGTCTCCCCCCACCAATAGTCTGCCATTTTCGCACTAATATCTCTGCACATCTTAGAGCTCAGTTTGAAGCAAGACATGGTGTAGGTTGGCATAGCCATAGCTACTGCTTTAAGCATGACTTCTTTCCCTGTCTGGCTTAGCAGCTTATTTTTCCAGCTCTGCAGTTTCTTATCAATAGCATTCCGTATGTACCCAAACACCTGACCTTTAGATCTTGTTATAATCATAGGGAGGCCGAGGTATTGACCCTGTCTTATCTGCTGACTAGATCCCATTGATTGACAGACTACCTCTCTTACCGCTTGGGTTGTGTTTTTACTGAAGAACACCGAAGATTTATCCATGTTGATAAGCTGACCAGTTGCCTTTTCATACACCTTGAGAATGGTCATTAACTTCCCAGCTTCCTGTCCATTAGCTCTTGCCTTATTTCATACACCTGCTGAACTTATTAAATGGTGTTGAATTTGTATGTATTTTTTTCAGCACAAGAATCATAACTGAATGCTTAATTTGATAAGAATCAAGAGATTTACTTCAACTACTTTATCTTATCTACCAAATATATCCCTGTTTGTTAATTACATTCAAAATCCTTATCTAATTAAGCAACCTAATATTCCCTATTCAAAATCCTTATCTAATTAAACAAAACAACTTGATATTCTCTATTCAAAAATTTTTTTTAACAATAGTATTTTTTTGTAGTAATTTTCATCCACAAACATTTATATTTTGATATATATTTTTTTGTGCAGATAAATATTATTTATGTGATGCAGCTTATCCACACACACGTGGCTTTATGACACCATATCGAAATATTAGATATTGGTTGTCTGATTTTCGAAATGCTTCTCGTCCAAGATCAAAAGCAGAATGCTTTAACCAAGCACATGCAAGATTGAGAAATGTAATTGAACGTGCTTTTGGAGTATTAAAAGGTCATTTTTTCATTCTCAAAACGATGAAACCATACCCTTTTCCTACACAAAGAAACATTGTCATTGTATGCATTGCTCTTCACAATCATTGTCATTTTCATACCTAATAATTTTAAGTTAATTAAATCATAGATTCTATTTTCTTTTTGGATTAAAAGATAGAAGGGCAAAATTGTACAATTTAGCTTATTAAGCATTAAGTTATGAATATTTATCAAACAGTATAAATAGATTCAGCATTAAGATTCAGACATTCATATATCTCTTTTCAGTGCTTAAAATTCAACAAATTAATTATTTCAGTATTCAGAATTCAAAATTCAGAATTCAGATTCAGTGTTATCAAACGGAGCCTTAGAGTCTGTTTGATAACATAAAAAAGTGCTGAATCTGAATTTTTTCATACATTCAGATGTTTTGAGTGTTTGATAAATGAAAATTCATTTGCTGAACTTGTTAAGTAGTGCTAAACTTGTGTGTATTTTTTTCAGTACAAGAATTCCAACTGAATGCTTAATTCTAATAGGAATCAATAGAATTACTTCAATTACCTTATCTTATCTACCAAATCTATCGTTGTTTGTTAATTATGTTCAAAATTCTTATCTAATTAAACAATCTAATATTCTCTATCTAATGATTTTTTTTCTTTTTTCTCCCTTTTGAATGATTTTCACATCTTCTCCATACTCCACATATAATATATTTCATCTTTTATATTAATTTAATTTAAAAATAAATATTATCATTTTCATACCTAACATTTTTAGCTAATTAAATCATAGGTTCTATTTCTTTTTTGGATGAAAAGATATAAGGGCAAATTTGTCAAATTTAATTTATTAAGCATTCAATTATAAATGTTTATCAAACAGTATAAATAGGTTTAACATTAAAATTTAGACATTCATATATTTCTTTTCAGTACTTAAAATTCAACAAATTAATTGTTTCAGTATTCAGAATTCAGAATTCAGACTTCAGAATTCAAATTCAGTTTTATCAAATGGAACCTTACTCTTCCTTTTCTCTTTCTGGGTTCTGAAAGAAGGAAAAACAGATAGCAAATAATGAGAAGAGGGAAATTCACTAATTTGCACTCCATTTTTTATTATTTGCACTTTCATTATTTGTTTTATCATATAATCTAATAAATGAAAATTATATGATTAAAATAATAGCGAAAGCGTGATTAACAAAAATGGGAGTACAAATAACATTTTTCCAAAGAAGAAACTGATATTAGAAAAGAGAAAAAGTGAAACAAAAGGTAGACGTTGGAGAAAAAACAAACTAAAAGTTTCAACCCATAATTGGAGAAAAAAATATGCTTAATGAACTGGAAATATGAAATTTTCCGAAAATCAGCTACAAAAAATCATCTTAAAAATCTACGTAAGAAAACAGTGAATAATACTATCTAACCTCAGCTCAGAGATGCTTCTTGTACGAAGGTCATCTAATTGCAATTTCTTTGTTTTCAATGCTTAGCTATCATAGACTTACTAACGTCCTTAATATCCTCAACAAATCATTCAATCAAACATCCTTCTTATATTGCAGTTTCTTTTATTTCATTTGTTAGTTGTCTTAGATTTACTAATCTCCTTATGAAAATAAGGTAATTCTCCCCAAATCCTTCAATTAGTGTAATATCCACAATTTCATTGTTGCTATAACATTTCCAAGTGCTTTGGATCCTCTCTCCAAACCCTCCCTCCAAAACTGACCTTGTGGCTTTGTAGACTCGGCTTACCTTTTCCTTTCCTTTTTTTTTCTTTTTTTTAATTACACGGTTTAGTTAAAAATATCCAAACACTAATGCTATTTCTTTCTACTGATTTGTTTGTTAATCTCTTATCAAACTTTCATCAACTGAAAGAGAAACATGTCTGTCTATATCGAAATTCACTCTTGTTTTTGTTGCTATTGTTTCCTATATGACATATTTGATTCAACATCATTTATACTCCCCTCTATTCAATTTCTAAAAAACTCCATGCATAAGTTTTAATTTTCAAAAGTTTACGGGTGCAATTGCCCACCCTCATGACAATGTACGTAACTGTGCCACTGGCATTGAGGACGAAAATTTTCAGAATATATTCACATGTCTTCTCTTGTTTCGTATACTGTCCATGCATTCTCCCGAAAATATAACATAGATCGGGCAGTATTGTGCATTCATTAGTAAATTATATCCAAACAAAACTCGCTCTCTAGTTTTGAAGTTTCCATGATTTGTCTTCAATTTGATCAGTCTTTTCAAGAAACAGTTTATTCAAAAGCCAAACAGAAATCCTCTAAATGCTACTACTATGGAACCAGGAAGATATATACAAAAGGACCGGCAATGAATTTAAGAGGACAAGGATGCTTTATAGAGGCATGTTCAGAACTAAAAGATAAATTATGTTAGGAAAGAGATTTAAGGAAGTTTTCATCAGATTCTTTCAGTCACAAAAATTCCCACCAACTTAAATATCCTTACATAGGGGTGACTTTTATAAGATCTCCAAGGATATCTGCATGAATAGAAGGTTTTGCATGGGTTAGCTCCAACTATATATTGAAAACATTCTTTGCCTTGAAGCTCAAAATGTTGGAAAAACATGGAAAATCAGGCCAAGAATTTTTATATGCGTGGTTGGTTTACAAACTACCGCTTAATACATTTTTACACCCAAATTACTTACAATGAGATCCAAATTAAGTGTTAGAAACTAAATAAATCTCAGTTTTGCAAGTATTGATTTGTAAAGATTCTTCAATCTAATGAAATTAAGGAGCATTTGATAAAACTGAAGTTTAAAAACTGAAATTTGAAATCTGAATCTGTCAAGTCATTAAATTGTTAAATACTAAATTTGATACATTGAAGTGTATATCACATTGAGGCCTTATTTGATAACTCAATTCAGTACTTAAACTTAATAGATTCAGATTTTAACATGTTCATACACGTTTGATAACCAAAAATTAAATATCTGAATTAATTAAATGATATTGAATTTCCTAGATAAAACTTGCTCCAATAAGTGATAAACTATTCAGTTATCACTTAATGTGATATGTATTCAAATGTGTCATATTTTAGTACTTAATAATTAAATAAGTTAATTGATTCAGACTTTAGATTTCATATTTCAGTTTTTAGACTTAAATTTTACCAAATGCACCTTAAGTGATAAGTGAATAGTTTATTACGGATTTTTTGGAGCAAGTTTTATCTAAGAAATTCAATGTTACTTAATTAATTCAAATATTCAATTTTTGATTATCAAACGTGTCTAAACATGTTAAAATCTGAATCTATTAAGTTTAAATGTTGAATTGGATTATCAAACAGAGACTAAATCTTAGTTCTTTTTGTGATATAATGAAAGAAAAATAAACAAATCTCATTTATGAATAGGAAAATTAGATGAAGTGAATGTATGAAAAACCCCCCTCTACAATTTGTTAGTCCTTACTTTTATCACGTAATTAATGTTTTTTTGCTATGCTTACATAATTTCTCTATTTTATGTGGTCACATTTCACAATTTAACTGGTTAGCTTTTAGGTTTTTCATATTTGTTAACAATAATTAATCATACTTTTTGAAACATTCACTTATTTTTCAAAAATTTAATTGGTCATTTTTTAGGTGTAGTATTTGAACCAAAATTTTTTGAAATCAATCAATGCCTAAAAAAAGTACTTCTAAGGTTTCCATTATTTTCTGCACATGCAATTCGACTTGGTCATTTGTAGGGATGGCAACGGGGGCGGGTGCCCGCGGGTGCCCGCGGGTGCCCGCCCCGCATGGGGCTCACGGGGCGGGGGGTGGGGCGGGGGCGGGGGGGAATTTTTTCCCCCCGCTTAGAAACGGGGCGGGAGGCGGGGGTATACTCCCCCGCCCCATCTCCCGCAAAAAAAAAAAAAATATATATATATATATATAAATGACTATATATTATATGTAAGTTAATTAGTTATAAACTTATGATAATGATATTATTAGTTAGATGTATTATATAATGTATATTAGTTTATGTAATATAATTGATATTATCAATTATATGAATATACATGTCTACTAATAGAATTTATTAATTAGTTATACTAAATTTACTAATACATTTATACTAAATTTCTAATTACACTTAATAGAATAACACTTTTTTCTCAAAAAAAAAGCACAAACACAATGATGAATTAGTGATTGCATTTGTACTAAAAGTGAAAATTTGACTATTTTAGTTATATTTATTTCATCATATTGGATTGTATTCAAATAACTTCTGTTTGATTGTTTTTATGAGTTTCAATTGTAAAATTACAATGAATAATAATTTGGTGATGTGTTGATATTTTAGTACTTGATTATTTATTAAAATTTAATTATAATAAAATTATATAATAAAATTTTATTAACCCCGCGGGTGCCCCCGCGGGGGAAGCGGGGCAAGGCGGGGCGGGGGGAGCGGGAGGCGGGGGACGGGGCGGGGGACGGGGGGAACTAATAGGCAACGGGGCGGGGGACGGGGGAGGGGTCCCCCGCCCCAACCCCGCCCCGTTGCCATCCCTAGTCATTTGTGCTATAAATTTTAGGAACAATGAATCTTTTTCGTTATTGAATCCCTCAATTTTAGCATATTACTCAAATGGTAATGGTGGCTATGTATGCATATCTTTCTTCCCTCCATTACAATCTTGCTCTTTTCAATACCAATCACTACTAAATATCTTCCTTTCCCTGTTACAACTCTACCATTTCTCAACATCAATCACTACTACATGTACTGTGGTATGTTAATTTATTTAATTGTTTTTACACAAAAATTTGACAAGTTAATTTTGAAGTTTGTTAGTAGCGCTTTTATGTGTTGCTTCTCATTTTCAAGGAGCATATGCACAAGATTGCTGGGATTGGCCCGGTAGTTAGGAAATGACTCTTACGGTCTTTCATGCTGCTACGGGGTTGGAATCCCGTGTCTGGCTGCAATCATAATTCAAGAATCTTTTATATGTAAATGTAAAGCATTAAATCTATTAATAGCGTATTATTTTTTAATATAATATAATTTATGATTTTTAATTTTATCGAATCTTTTACAAAATTATATATAGTCCCATTCAAGAAATGGGTTAAAAACTAGTATATATTATAAAACAATATTTAGTTTCTATGTAAATAAGTAATTGAGATGGACGTATCCATACTCTGCCAAGTAGACGTCCTCTCTTACCACCGCGCATACATATCTAAATATGGTTTGTTTTTTTTAACATCTAATGATCCATTTTTATTCTCCCTTACATTGATATACTTTCTGTATCTAATCTTATTTACACTCCCTTATATTTATTTACTTTTTCTAATTAATTTTACATTTTTATAAATATGACACCTGAAATATATTTGCTTTCTTTCATTTCTTTTTGGGATAATTTCAGAAACCTACCCTGAGGTTTCTAACAATTTCACTGAGCTCCCTTGAGGTTTAAAAAATTACACATACATCCCTTATCATTTAAAATAATAATTTTACCCTTAAATTTTTTAAAGAAATTCATTTATTTGGTATGCTTATACTTAGAATGAGTTTCAAAATTATTTTTTTCATTCTTATTCTTTTTTTTTATTTTTCACCAATAAAATTGTAGAACTGCCACTATTGCCTCTAGTTTTTATTATAACCAAATGTCGAACTAGTGATTTTTTGATGAGTTAATTTTATATAAAATCTAATATTTTTGCTGATCTTTGTTTTCTATTTTTTGGTATTAAAATTAATAAAAAATAAAAAATAAATGGCTGAAAATCACTACTAAATTATAATAATCTCACTACTCGAAAAATTTATAAACTCTAAATGAATTATTTCAACATTTTCTTTTCTATCTTATAAATCTAAATCCATAATAAAATACCATTAAAGGTATCCTATCATAGTGATAAAATTATTATTATAGTTGTTTATCAAATAGTAAGTATGGACATAATATATTTGGCACATTTTCCTTATAATTATACTAGATAATCTTACAATTGTATAGGAAAATAAATTAAAACTCATTACACTAGAACATTTTTGGGTTTTCATTTAAAAAATTGACCAAGTCAATATTATTTTAAGGTTTTATTACTAAAACTATCAAATCAAGGGAGGTAAGTGTAATTTTCCAAACCTCAAGAGAAGTCAGTGAAATTGTCAGAAACCTCAGGGGAGGTTTCTGAAATTATCCCTTTCTTCTTGAAAGCAAAGCCAACAATGCCATCGTGGAGTCATATAACACGATTTCATTAACAACTCTCATTATGTTGGATCGGTCTTGAAGAGCAAGGTAATAAACCGCAAACTGCAAAGAAACAAAAGAACAACCATTTGTAAATAACATCAAAATCAAAATCAGAGTTGATTTGTTTTATAAATTTCTCCCCCAAACTAATTTAAACAGCCGTACCCGAACACCAGAATCTTCAAATCTTCAGATTCTTTTGATAGAATAAAACCACCACATTGAGGAGAGCATTTGCCAAATCTTTTAATCAAAGTAGGACAAATAGCCCTGTATTACAATAAAAAAGACTTAAAAAATACAAAAAAAAAAATCTTGAAAAAAGGAAATTCCTACCGAGAAAAATAGGCCAACTGATTTAACCCTCAAATCTCTCACCATTATCCTTCTATTTCAACCCACAAAATACAACATGCCCAACAAAAGAAAAAAGGGTAGGAGGCTGGTCGAAGAGTGATGAGAAAAGATATTATTTTTTGGCTAATTGTTTCCAATGTGAGTGGAAAAGGAATAAGTTTTTAATATCACTCCCCTTTGAGTAGTATTTTTAAATGTTATCCATAGAGGTATCAAAATGGGTGATTTGGACGGGTTTGAACGGGTTGAAATGGGTAATAGGTATAAGTGAATTAACTAATTTATACTTATTTAATTAGATGGGTATAAATAGGTAAGTCAAAAAATGAATTGAGTAATTCAATTACCCATTTATAACCCATTTTATTTTAATTTTTTGTAAAGTCATTTAAATTCATTTTTTGCAAACTAAGTTATCAATTTATACCACCCTTTGCACCCATTATTAGTTTTAAATATTTACTTATAATGTTTAATAAGTCTAATTACCAATTTTTCCCATCCATGTTCTATGTAACAAAATTACATAGTATTTAATAATTAAACAATAAGAATACAAAAATTTGAACTAAGTACTATGAAAGTTAACATAAAAACTTAATCCAATAACCTTGAACCCCTAGCATTTTTTTAATGTGTAAATTTAAAATTTTATTTTAGAAAGATAGGAAAAGAAATTAAAACTTGTCATAAATTGGTAATGCTGAAAAATGAGCAAATTAACAAACTACGAGAAAATAAAATAGTAAGATAAAACCAACAATTAATAATAATAATGAAACAAAAGTAGTTAATATCATGAAAAAAATGAGAATTCTGAAAAAAAAAATTGAGGATATCTATCTGCATAAAAAATGCATCAAATGTTTGTTAAGGCTGAAAAATAAAATATTCCACTATATACAAGGCTTCAACAATATTAATGCATGAAAGTCTCCAACAATGAGTTCAATAATCAAACGCAGGCCTCAAATTTCTTCTAAATGGGTGGGAAAAGAGAGGAGGTTCGGGGAAAAACAATTCTAAATGGATTAATTAGATTTGGTGGGTTACCCAATAATATCCATTTAAATAAATTGATATTCTTTGGTAACTGATTTATACCATTTGTAAAAATTTAAAATATTCATATCCATCTATTTTTGAGCGGATATAAATAAATTTAGTTAAATGAATTTGTTTGCCACCTATAATTATCCGTGAAAACTGAAAATTTATAAAATACCAAAGAAAAGTCATCAGTTTAAAAGGATAGAAGTAACGGGTCAGAGTTGCGAATCAACTTGAGAAATTTGAATAGGCCAACAAAATGCCACTGGGCCTGTGGTCCAGTGGTCACTGCCCAGCCTTCTAAGGCTTAGTGGTGTTGGGAGGTCAAGGGTTCCAGGAACCTTGTCTCCCTCTTTCCCTTAGATTAGGCTAGTTTAGGTAATAAGAATCCTATCGTTGTGATAAAAAAAAAAAAAAAAAGCCAATAAATGCCGATTGAAATAAAAGCCCGCAAAAGTAGCGGTTGAGTTTAATATTTGCAAGCCATCCATTCTAACCCGGTGACCAGATTGAAATAAAAGTGGCATCAGACCAAATTGCCTTGGAGAATACCAAACAAGCCCCTAGTTTCAAAGTTCAACTGTCAAAAATCCAGCAAATGAATTTGGCGGAGGTTTAATTCTAGTAAATTTTCTTTGCTAAATAAATTGAAGCATTAGTACTGAACTCCATTTTCTTTGTATATTTGCAAGAGGACATGAAAAAAATTGAAAGCCATTAATATTGAGCAATATACCATTGGCCTACTTGGACTGGAATTTTTTTTTTGCAAGAAAATTTTTCTTTACACTAGAAATATGTTTCCTAATCATTTTTTAGTTTTTCTAACCACCTTTTTATTCCATGTACAACACATTCTAAAAAGTATTACATTATTATTTTTAAAAGACTTTATAAATAATTTTCAATCCAAATAGACACATTTCATGCTCAATGACTTGCATGGGCGCTAGGCAAGAGGGTTCTTCGTTGATTGCTTGTTAACAGAAATTGCTGATATTACTACTTCCAATTTAAAACAGAGCCATTTGGATTGTTATTTTCTAGAGTTTTTATAAAAAAAAAAATGTACAATAGCAATTTGAAGTATATGAGATAAAAAAAAAGATGATTAAAAGATGTGTTCACAGAAAACGTAAAAATTTTTTGGAGAAAAGTGACGATCCAAATATCTTAGACACTCATAGATGCATTACAACCAATATTAAATTTATGCATGTACTTAAACCATAGTTATTAAATCTGGCCCGGGAAGGAATCCGATGAAGGAGGTCGATCAACGGGTCACTGGTTCAACCAATGCGTGAGTGGTTGAACCAGTGGGTCGCTAAATATATTTAAATATTATGTTTCGTAATTTTTTATATAAGATATATGATATAAATTGTAATAAACAATGCCATAGCAAATGCTCATTTAATTTAATTCACTATAGAATATTTAATTCATATAAGAATCAATAAAACATAAATTTATTTAGTAATCCACCAAACTTCAAGTGTAAAATTTTATCTGTATTTAGTGTAATTATCTAGCTTATTTATGAATATTAATGCAAAAAGTTATTAAAAATAATATTTGTCTTTAAAATGAATTATGTAATATGTTATTTTTGAAATCTATTTTATAATTTATAGAGTTTGGGGCCATAAATTTTTATTAAAAGATTCCAAATAAATTTGTTTTAGAGAAAAAAAAGATAGAATTGACAAAACATTCACATATTATAAGAAAGTTATTCAAAACATTCATATATTATAAGAAAGTTATTCTACTAACATATTGCAAGTGGCTTGGTGGTATGTATATTATAGTTATATGCTTAAAGTCCCAAGTTCAAATCTTAACAAAAACTAATTAAAATTTTTTCACAAAACTAGCCGGGTTCCCGGTTTAATCAGGTTGAATCGCTAGTTATTGACCAGTCAATGGTTCCTATGCTTAAACGGGTTAATTAGAAACTCAATCTGGCCCAATGATTGATTCATCGAATTGACCGGTTTAACCGTCGGGCCGAGTTTAATAACTATGATTTAAACACACTTTACAGCTTGTCTTCATTCCAAGTATTATTTTTTCAAAGGAATGAGAATATATGATATTCAGTATGACCTATCCTAGCATGGGTATATGATATATGATATAGAGTGGATAATGTGGGAAGCTCTTGAGCTATTATCATTGTGCACTTTTCGCCTCTAATCTAAATTTGGTTTTGGACCAAAGCCTAAACAATTAAAAGTGCATAGTTTAAAGATTTCTGCCCATTTTAGACATAAGTCCACCTAGAACTGAAGGTCATTTTTGTCCAACCTTAATCGAAAGCATTGAAAACTTAATCAAAAGCATTGACAGCAGTAGTAGAAATCCAAAGAAAAGAAAATCCTTTATTTTCCTTAAACTCAGCCATCAAATTTCGTCACAAATCTTTGATTTTTTTTCTTTCTTTCTTTCATTTTTTTGGTGTGAATTATTGCTTAATTGCTGTAAATTTAGCTGAATTGGATAGAGAACATCTTTGTAGCATTCAGAAGTTTGACCTAAACCTCGTTAACTAGCTAGAAAGTAGTCGAGAAAAAGAAAAAAAACAAAAGCTTGACAAAGCATATGGTTGAAGAAGTAGGTTTCTTTTTGTTGATCTTGTTGAGGATGGAAATAGTTTGCTTCAAGAAAGCTCCAATTTGCTGAATTTTTGTTTGGAAGGGTTAATGAGTAGCCTTTTTGAATTCAGTGTTTCTGATTTATTTGTTTTTTTTATACTCTCTCCGACCCACTTTGATAGTCATGTTACTTTTTTCATACAGTTTAAGAAAAAGCAGTTAATTTTGTTGGAAAAGTAAATTTAGATTGCTATTTTCTTAAAATACACTCACATTAAATATGGTACAACTTTTATAGAAACTTGAATTAATGGTAAAAATAGAATTAACTCTCATTAAATGGGGTAGGTTTATAGTAACAACTACTTACATTGAATAAGGGTATTTTAGGAAAATTAAAATACAACTACATTCTTCAATTGGAAAGTGGACTACAATTTGGGACAGATGAAAAAGGAATATAGGACTATCAAAGTGGGAAAGAGGGAGTCGTAATTTTTTTGGTAAGAATTCTTTGAGTTTGGAGTAGTAGTTTCAGAAGCCGATGCGACAATGCATGTATCCTTGTGCTTAGTTTTGCATGCATATGCATCTGAGATTTCTAGCAATGCCGAGTTTGTTGGTTTTGTTATCAGGGAGATCCTTTAGGCTAAAAAATGAGAGGGGATCTCTTCAGCTAACCTGTCAAAGACAAATTTTTTGGGCAGAATTTTTCGATATTATTGAGGTAGAATGTAAAATAAAAATAAAAACCCCAGAACCTATCAAGTGCTAAAAAAAAAAGTTAAAAATTAAAAATTAAAAAAATCCCAGAAACCTAGTGTACTATCAAGAGATTGCACTTTGAAAATAAAACTAAGAAAACTGAGGCTTACCTGGTCATTGATGTTATACTACGTGGTGAGAATTTCACACTATATCTTAGGAACGAAATCCTCGTAAAATCTGCTAGTTCAAAAGATAAATAAATGAAGAAGGATACGCTCTGGTGCTCCAACATGATCATAATTGTGAGTTTCATATGCATCTGTGCACATTTTAGTACATTTTCATCTATCATGTCCAAATGACTTGCGAAAAAAAAAATTGCCAAGCACAATCCATAAACAAAAAGATTGAATTTATAAAGGAGTATATGAAGTGTACATATATAGCTAACATTTTTGGCCTTCTAACATCAAACCAATGAGTGGATCAAATTTAGCATTGCTCATTCACATCTGGTTTTGAAAAGCTATTCTAACCGTAGAATAAGTAAATTTTAAGAGTAGGTGATTACTTGCAATTTTTGCATCATCTTCGCTTTCGCTTGTGAGTGGAATGTTTTGCCTTTTGTCCCTTTGTAGCAACAACAATTGGATCACAAACATCAAAATCACTCCTCTTTATGGACTCATCCATCATATTATCCTTTTTTTTCAGCTTTATGCACTATAGGCGAGCATCATTCACCCAAAGATTTTTGAAACGAGATGCTGAATTTATAATGCACTCTCTAGCTTCATCATATCCTTGTTGTGTCTTAACTGCATAAAAACACATTTGATTACTTAATGCACATAAAGCACCAAATCGAGCTGTGTTGAATTGCTGAATTTTCAAGTTGAATGGAATATATGTTTTTTTCGGCTGGCTTTGCTTGTTGAGTCCATCTAAACAGAATGCATGATTTAGGAATCTCGTCCATATCCTCATGCCAAGAGCAAATTTGATGCAAGTACTTAGTGAATGTATATAACTTCACCTTATCTTGATCAACAACTGAAACAAGGCAGAGTGAGGCTTCAGCAGAAATTTCATCATGAATCTTTAAAAAAATCTTCCTCGTGAAAATGCTTGCAGCATTTCCTTCCAATTCTCTCAAATGAGTAATTAGAACAGGAGATGACTGATTTGTGATACACTCTTCCTTGTGTTCATTCTGTCTAACTTTTGATAAAAATATCTCAAATCGTTGAACAAAAGGATAAAGTAGCATTTTGAATTGAAGGTACTTGTGCGCCTTAGCATTCAGTTGTTCTGATCTTTGCGTTGATTTCATTCCAGCAAAAAAGTGTCCCCTCAAAAATGTAGCAGCCCATTTTTCCTTTTTTTTTTTGTAGCAGCCCATTTCATGGCTGCAAATCATGTCCATAGCCACATCAAAATCATGAACGAACCCCTTATTTGTATCGGTAACCACATTTTTTTTAAATGCCAAGCACATAATCGGTGATGGGCACAAGGAATAACTGCCTTATTGCATTTCTCATTGCAACATCTCCATCAGTAACAACTGAGATAGGTGCTTTTTTTCCATGGCCTCCAGAAATGTTTCCAATACCCACTTATATGTGTCCTTAGTCTCATCAGCAATCAATGCATAACCAAATATTGTAGTAACATAGTGATGGTTTACGCTGACCAAAATTACTAGTGGCTTCCTATAAGCATTAGTGCGGTATGTGGAATCAAAGACAAGAACATCGCCAAAATATTGGTAATCCAAACGAGATTGAGAATCTGTCCAAAAGAGTCGTATCAATCACTTCTCCAGGTCAACAGTATACTTGTAAAAGAAATTCGCCTCACCATTTGCTCGACCATCCAAATATGCCAACACCTGAGAGGCATCACCAACTTCAAGTGCATTCCTATGGAATTGGTCAACAACATTTCGTAGATCCTTTTCTGTGTATCTCATCTTGTTGTAACCCCCAGCTTGGTAAGCTTGAAGATTCACTATTTGAGGAATTCGAATACCAACTCTATGCATCAAAATAGCATGCTCCAAGTCTCCTGTGTTGACACTTCTATGTGATTGAAGAAATTGTACAAATTCTTCATTTGCCAATTGGTGATTGTGATCCATATTAAACAGCTTAATTGTAAACTTCTAAATATCCTTGTTCCATTGCACAATTATAGTTTCCAGACAACCAACTCTCGTAAGACGTTTTGCCTCTTTCTTACGGTTAACTAAATTTAACAATTTGCTATTTCTAAAGCCCTGTCTGTTGCATACCCATCGTTTGTATGTCACAATACCTTTTTGATCTTTCTTTTCATCACGTTCTCTAATACCAAAACCGACCATTTTGCTATGACATAAGTAAAATTCTCTGGCATCTTCAATGGAATCAAATGTTAATTGTTGAATTTCATCAGAAGATAATTTGTCAAGCCGATCAACAATGGTTCTCCAACTTATACCACCACCAAGCTTGGCCGATTTGTTAGATAACTTTACTAGATCATCTACATGAACTGTCATTTCTTCCATTTTCAGCATGACGCTAGAAGCTATCATGTCAATCAAAGAAACTATCATGTCAATGTATGTGTTGATGTATGTTTTCTAAGATTTTTACTTAAATTCTTTGTAGCACATATAAAATATTGCAACTTTGGACTCCTACGCAATCCATACTCAAGTTGATCATATCCAAAGATTGGAATCCTACGCAACCCATACCCAAAGATTGGAATCCTACACAATCCATACCCAAAGATTGCTGAAAGTTATGTCAAATTGCATAATTACTTTGGAACGACTAAAATTTAAGAGGGGAATGAGAAAAATACTATCTAGATTTGGCAATTAAAACTTTTAATTTTCTCACCCACACAGAGTAGCAATCATAACATACAAATTTCTCTTTGACATTTCGCCGAACATCTTTTATGCATTCCCAAATTAATCACATTTAACTTAAACGTCTAGTCTCAAGTCCTTTCTTAGATGTTTCATATGGCTATTAAGCATATTTTACCCGTAGACAATCAAAACTACAACCATTTCCTAGATGTTTCAATGGACATTTTCAGCCCCAAAATTGCAATAAAATCTTCAAATTCTTAGCCCTGATTTCGCAAGAAAATCTTGACAAACAAAATAAATGAAATATAAATAAATTACAGCAATATAATCAAACGATTTCAAGAGAACATAATGGTCTAACCTCGTCACTGCTATTTTTCATATGCTCTTTGGTTGGCTATCACCGTTGCTAACCCTTTTGTTGTGTCTGCATATGGCAGCACCCAAAACCAACCGATCGATGAGGAAGGATAGAGTGAAATCAAAACAAAAACATTCAGTGGAATACTCAATTTTCAGTGGAATAACAGAAAAACAAATCATTTTGTTTGCGAATATACCTTGCTGGAAGGACCTTTAAACGACATCCAGTGGGAGTCAGAATCTTCCTTCTCAAATCCGTCCGGTGATTCTCGATCAGGACTGTTGTAATCTTGCCAGGAAAATTTTGCATTATATCGTGAGGTAAGAAGAAAAAAAAGAAGGAAGGCAACTTTAGAGAGATGTGATAACCAAAACCTTTTTCAGAAACTGATGATTTTTTTACTTTAATATGTAAATTTTTTACTTTTAGTATTAGTAAGTTTAAATTAAACAAAAGTAACTTTTGTCAAATAATAAGTAAATTAAATTACTCAAAGGGTAAATTTCTATTTCTAACTCAAACTTATCTTTCAATCATATAATTACTAGTTTTAATTAAAAACTTACTAAAGTTAATATTAATTATTTTAATATAATATTTAAAAAGTTGCTAAAAAATTTGATCTGTCACTAAAGATAATAGAAACCTATAATAATAGGTTTCCCTAATATCGTTACCATAACTATAGGCACTGTAGCATTGTCACATGCTCAGAACCACTCCAAGTTAACTGTCCAAGCTCGTAAAACCTTATGACCGTGAATTTTACTTTCATGATCAAATATTTAAAGAAACTAACAAAAAAACAAACAAAATAAGCAAAACAGGAGGAAATCAACCAAGAGATCAACCAAAAAATGAACAGTAAGGGAAAGAAACAGGCCATCTAACAAGCTTTGGTTTGGTAGATTAAATCTTGTACATAAATTGGAACCAGCAAGAAGAGGACTAAGAGTTACCTCACCACCTTATAGAATTGAAATCGCAATGGAAATCTGTAGGAAGATGAGCAAGCTCCACCAAGCATGGAAACCCAGGTTGCAGCTTTCAAGGATGACGAAGACAGCAGGTTTGGTCCCGAATTCGATGATGTTGTAGCAGCTTTTTCCAAACATTTTCAGCAACAACTTCCTCCTTGATCATCACAGAGACCACGAGACTCTACAGAGATCAAAAGATGGCCATGAAAACCCCCAACCGTCAACCTCGGCTCAAGTTCTTGTCCAAAATTTTCTGCACTTTTTCCTCCTTCTTTTTCTGTGTTTTCTCTCATTTTTGCTCTATTTTTCTCTCTTCCGCCGCCTCTCCTCTGTTCTCTCTCTCTCCCCCCCTAATGGCTGCATTTGGAGCTTTTTATAGGCACCAAAACCCCCTCCAACCCTAGAAATGATGGTGCAGATTTTGCTGCCGTTCTTGGCCAATTTTGGGCCATTAGATTAGCTTTAATCCGGATTTTTCTTGATGTTTTAGATCAATGTCAAGTGGTTTGGTACTGGAGTGATCGAATGGAGGGGAAAAAATGAAGAAAAATGAGTGGAAAATGGCCAAGAAATGCTGCTGTAATTTGTACTGATATTCCATGGTTTCTTAGTACGAAGAAGTAACTGATTTTGATTTTTGTTTTCTATTCTTTTCTTTCTTTTTCTTTCCTTTTCTTTTTCGATTTTTCTCAAGAGATAGAAAATGAAACAAAAATAAATTAAGATAAAATTAAAAATTGACTAAAAATGAACAAAAATAAGAATAAAATGAAGAAAAATAAAATGGTAAAAATTTGGTGTCTACAATGGTGATAGGTGAAAATATTGTAGAATTTTTTTTTTAATTTTTACATATATTTGTAAGTTGTTTTTGATATATTGAATGAATGAGATGTTTTTTGAGTTATTTTTATTTGTGTATTACTATATTATTTTATTTGAAAAACTAATCTTCAAAAAATAGGCCAATCCAAACATAATTCTCAATTTGTTTGGACTGTGGTTTTTCGGAGAAAAATTTTTACGTTTTCCGTGAACGCATTTTCTAATCACCTTTTTACGTCACATATATCAAATCATTACAGTGTATTTTTTTTTTATAAAAACTTCTAAAAATAGCAATCCAAACAAGAGTAGACTTTTTTTTTTTTGCTATGCCCTTACGATTTCTTAATTATATCAGGTTGAAGGAGATGAGTTTGGTATCCTCCAAAAGGTGGTGTAGGGTTGGGGGGAGGGGAAGATTCACTATCTAGTGCATGTAATGGCAACATTTACCTTTTGGTTTAACACTGAAAGATCGACCCTAGAAAAATTACAACAAAATCATCACTATGTTGTATATTCATATTATTATAGTCATATAACAAAAATTAAAATAGTATACTATACATCATTATTATTATTATCATAAGTACATGATAATAGTATACACTAACTATTATTACTATCATTTACCTAAATAATATATAATATTTTAGTAGTATATACTAATATTATATAGCGTTTACTAATATATTATATAATTTTATAGTAATTTGGTATTTAATGCGGTAATACAATACCTATTTCGTTTTATCGAATTTGAATTTGAAATCGGTTATTATTAATTTAATAATTTTATACCTATTTCATACCACATTAAAATTCAGTGAATTTGATAAATATCAATTTTGTACTAAATTATGAAATATCTGATTTCAAATTAAATTTAAAATCAGGTACGAATTTGATATGTACCAAATTTGCTCACCCCTGCCACCAAATACAGCCTACTATTTCTTTTTTCTGTTTCTCTTTTGTGGGTTAATCAGTCAAATCAAAATCCAAAAAAAAAAAAAAAACCACTTAAGGCATACGATGACGACTTTCTCAGTCAAAAGTATTTATCGTTGGATTTTTTCACACACTCACGCACTATTACCGTCTCTCTTCACACTCACAGCAGATTACACCAATTAACGAACAAAACCCTCCCAACTGTACTCTTTTTCTTTCTCGCACCACCGGCAGCAGCCGCCGCCACTGCCACCTCCGCTTTCAGTCTCTTCGAGTTTCTCTTCTCGCTATCACCTCCCAAAGATGTAAGCTTTATCCTAACCTGTCTACATATAAGCAATACGTTTTTTGGAATACTTTCTGAAAATTAGGGTTTTTATTTCTTTCTCTTTTTGGTGTGAATTGTTGCTTATTTGCTGTAATTTTAGTTAAATTGGATAGAGAGCTGCGGAAGTTTGACCTAAACCTCGTTAATTAGCTAGAGATTAGTCGAGAAAAAGATAAAAGATAAAAGCTTGAGAAAGCACAGGGTTGAAGAAGCGGGTTTCTTTTTGTTGAATTTGCTGAGGATGAAAATAGTTTGGTTCAAGAAAGCGCCAATTTATGGAATTTTCTTTCGGAAGTGTTAATGAGTTAGTGCTTTAGGCTTTTAAATTCTAGCAGGGCCGCAGTTCTAGCAGGGTTAATTTTTTTCTTAATGTGATTCTTGATAAGCTCAATGTAATTCTTGGTAATCTTGAATATTGCCAATGATTTTGCAATGCATCTTGTGTTTTTAGATTAACTCTAAACATGTTGAAGTTCAATGTTATTCCGAAAAACCCAAAAAGACGTGATACAGAGCCAACAAATACCCCATTTGCCTGCAGTTGCTGTAACCAGAAGTATAAGATCTCTTTGATTGAGGCAGTAGAACACACCAAGAAATGTAAAAATGTGAGAAAACAATAGTAAGAATCAATTGCTAAGGAATTATTGTCCTTTTAATGATAAGAAAAAGCGGCTGCAGCTGCAGAGCAACAGCAGCAGGAAGAAGCTCGTGGGCATGGGGGGCAGGAACGAGCTCGTGGGCGTAGAGGGCAGCAGCAACAGGCCCCGGCCATGTGACAACAGCAGCAGCAAGCAGCTAATGTGGAGACAAGCATGACATTGTTTCACTTATCTTTTATTACTCCTAGCAGTAGTTTTGACAAGCAGCACTCATTTTCCAACTATTATGTTACCTAAGGAGAATTGGATGCACCTTATGCAATCATTCTTCTGGTTGTGCATACAGTGATCCAGCTTATTCTCAGTTTGGATCTTTACCAGGAACTATTAATTTGATGAAATATTTTCTTTTCTTTTCTTTTCTTCTTTTTTTTCTAGGAATGAGGATCTCTTATGTAGAAAGTCACGTACAATGGAAAAGGCAAAACAATGCCTGAGCCTACTGCCAATGCCACTTCCTAACAAATAGTTTTGTGAAAGATAAGTAAAAAAAGAGAGGAAACTGAATTGTTAATTAGTGATATAAATTGTTAAATTTTTTTCACTTGTTATCAGATCATGCTGCAAAGCATAGGAAACTGAAGCTTGTCGCGCCCTATTTTTCGCGATGGAAAAATAAAAGGATGTTTATAAAAGATTTGATTTTATAAATGAAAAATGAAAAAAGACCTAAAATGGGACTTTCTAAAAGGATTTTTAAGAAAAATTAGGAGTCGCCCCTAGGTATCGAGTTTGGGTATACCAAGTCACCCAAAAAGTGTTTTTAAATAAAGTAAAATAAAATCTTTTACGACAACTCCAGGTCTTTGAAAACAGAGAAAATGAGTTCAGGAGTCATGGTTGAAGAAAGGAAAGGCAAATGTTCGATTATCTCAAACCTAAGGCATCCTTTCAACCTAGTCTAAACTAGTTGCGTGGTTTAGTGAAAATTTTCTTAATCTAACCCTTAAATTTATCACATTTGGATGTTTCCTACATGGATGCAAATAAAAATATCGAGAGGGGTAAAATGTCCATTCAAGGGTTTAATTGATACCAATCGCATTAATTGCGAATGCCAAAATAATTCCTTGAAGGGGTCACGAATATGTGAATAATAAAATTAAAAGAAAATAAAAGAAAATTAAATTATATACATAGATATAAGTGATCAAAGAAAAAGGAATGCAACATAATGGGTACGGGAGGCAAAAACTCGTGACATAATAATTTTTATACAGGAATTAATGGGGTATTTAAACTAAAGAGTTATAATCACCCATTTCCCATGTTCAAAGAATAATTTTCCTAACATGAACAAGCAAATGAACTAGCTTAAATGAGATGCAATTCTAAATGTTATGATTAATACATATAGATGGTAGGGGATAATATAATAGGAAATATCATGCAAATGAGAAAAGATCCTAAAAATGAAAATATGTATGAAAATGTAATGAATATCACACAAAAATGAATCTAATCGTACGAATGATCTAATCGTACGAATGATCTAAGGATCTAGCGTTGGACTAACCCATTTCTAAAAATCCTTACTAGCGTTGGACTAGCAAGCAAGCGGAGGGGGAAAAGCCACAACTAGCATTAGACTAGTGACTAGTGTGGTGACGTCATACATTTTAAATACAGTGCAACTAAGGGCCTGTTTGGAAGTGAGTTTTTTGCCCAAGTTTTTTAGCTACAAATTTTTTAACAACTTTAGCTACAGGAATCCAAAAAAATTTATCAAATTTTTTAACCCACACACTTCAAAATATCTAATACACAAAAAAACTTCTATCTTTCTTCTTCTTTCTCCCCCACCCCATCCACCATACTTTCATCGCCGGCCACCACCTCCGCCGCCGTTTCTAGCGCCGGCCACCTATTTCGGCGTCAGCGTTCCAAAATTTTTTTTCCTTCCTTTCTCCCTTCCTCTCTCCTTCGCTCCCCTCTCCCCCTCCCCTCCCTAGCCAAACAGCCCAGAACTATGCAGCAGCAGTAGTTACTTTCCTACGCTATGGCTGACGGGGAAATGGGGGAACAAGGAAGGGGGGGTGGCGGGGAACGGGAAATGGGAAGGGAAACAAGGGAGGGGGAAACTGGAGGGGGGTGGCGGGGCAGAGGGGGGTGGCGTGCAGATGGGAGGGGGAAGGGGCAGGGAGGTGGTGGGGGGAGGGGGTGGCCGGGCAGCGAGGGAAGGGGCACAGGGGAAGGGGAAGAGGCAGGACAGAGGGGCTAGCGGGGAAAGGGCTGGCGGGGGGAAGGGGGTGGCGGGGCAGAGGGGGTGGCATGCAGAGGGGAGAGGGAAGGGGTAGACGGGGGTGGCGCGGCAGTAGGGGAAGGGGGTGGCGTGGCAGCGGGGGAAAGGGCTGGCAGGGGGGAGGGGGGTGGCGGGGCAGAGGGGATGGGGAAGGGGCAGAGGGATTGGCAGCGGGGGAAGGGCTGGCGAGGGGAGGGGTGGTGTAGGGCAGAGGGGAGGGGGAAAGGGAGAGGGACTGGCGGGGGAAGGGGCAGAGGGACTGGCAGCGGGGGAAGGGCGGGCGGGGGGGAGGGGGTGGCGGGGCAGAGAGGATGGCGTACAGAGAGGAGGGGGAAGGGGGCTGGCGGGGGAAATGCAGAGAAGAGGAGAAGGGGAAAGGGAGGAGAGGGGTGGCGGAAGGGGGAAGGAAGAAGAAGAAAAAGAAAGAGAGGAAAGAAAAGAAAAAGGGAAAAAAAAAGAAAGAGAGAGAAAAAAAGAAAGAAAGAAAAAAAAGAAAAGGAAAAAAAAAATTCACCCTACAAAAATTTTTACAAAATTTTTATCTTACAAAAACTTCTACAAAAAAGTTTTTCACCTTACAAAAACTTCTACAAAATTTTTTCAAAAACTTCTACAGTGCACTACAGTAAAGTTTTAGACAAACTCCCAAAAAACTTAGGTTCCAAACAGGCCCTAAATCTCGTGCATGGGCTTCTCCTTTTGTCACTAGTTGTGCATAATCGCACGCACTTTTTATTGTGTGAATAGTTTTTCTTGAAAAATCAAGTCATCAACCAAATTATCTTTGCAGCAAGCATAAATGATCCTCGGGCAAGAAGTTCCCACGAAACAGCGAGTTTGTTTGGACAAAGATAATTTGATTTGCAAAATTTATTCTCACAAATCCCAATCACCTTTTTATCTTTCCAATCACTTTTTTATCTCACATACATCACATCATAAAAAGTGCTACAGTAAATATCTCAAATAAATCATCCAAATAAACTCTTATCCAAACAAACTCAGCGTTTTTTCGTTTCTTTTTCTCAAACTGTTTTTTCAATTTCAAAACTTTTATGAATAACAATCTTTTGGTCAAAAACTCTATAAACAGCCCGAGCTTGTATATAAAAGGAAAAAAAAATGAAATTCCAAATTCCTTATTTATAAAAGGAAAACTTTGGTTATGTTATAGAAAAGCCTCTCGAATATTGCACAGGAAACTTTTTTATATGGACCTGGTCCATATGCCTGAGCTTGTGAGCTTAAAGAGCCGCATCTTGTGTCCCGCACCTCTTTAGGACAAAATTTGCATGCAAAGCCCTTAAAGAATATTGCTTTATGAAAAATTATTAGCAATTGCATTAATCCACAGCCCCACTTAACTTTAGATAACAAAGGCGTGATTACAGGAAAAAAGAAGTCACAGTAACCCTGCAGTCGAGCCACACACTTGCCACACCCTCGAAAACCATTTGTATGCGTCAGTTAGTTGTTATTTGATAGTAAGAAAATTAAAAAGAATTAACATATAATTTTTGTGAAGAAAAAATAATAATATAATAAAAAATGGAATAGGGTAGAACAGAATCATATTGGAAACAAAAAATGTAATAAAGAAAAACCAAAGTTTTCTACTGTAATCGAACATTTGAACTTATCCGGATCCGTTAGTTGTGTCCTAAAACAAAAGAATGTGAACGCAACTTCATCTTACCAACCCCTCCATGCAGATCGACGTGCATATAAACCCATGCTCATCTCCCAAACTTCTCATCACCAAAACCACAAACATGGCTCGAGAAGGTCAAAGGCCATTTCCTTCCGTTAACATCTTCATCATCCTCTCCTTCTTCTCCTTAACCCTCAGTCCTTTTTCACCTCAAGTTGTCTCTGCTTCAGTTTTCAAGAGGCTTCAACTCTTCTCAACAGAAAAAACTCAGCCTAGCTCAACCTCCTCCGTCTTGTCACTCTCCCTACATCCTCATTCCTCCATCATAAAGCCGCCATACGACAACTACTCCGACCTCGTACTCTCCCGACTCGCGATGTGACCGAGCCCGAGCCAAGGTCATCAACTCCAGTGGCGGAGTTAGGAATTGCAATTAGGGGGGCGAGTCTCTGTTATTTGGACTTGGTCCAAATAACTTTAAAATATTATTGTTTGAGTCCTTGAGAGGGGGCAAAGTGAAATTTTTTATCAATATTCTGGGGGGGGCAAACAATATAATAAAAATTATTTTACTTAGAATTTTTTTTATAACAATTGGAGGGGGGGCAAAGTGAAAATTTTTATCAATATTTGGGGGGCAAAACAATATAATAAAAATTTTTTTACTTAGAATTTTTTTTTTAACAATTGGAGAGGGGGCGGTTGCCCCCCCTGGCCCCCCCTTCCCTCCGCCTTATTTTTGCTAATTTTTTTTATTATTTTATTTATCATATTTTTTTACAATTTTTAAAATATTAAATGTTTCAAAAATTTGCGTCTCGCTGAGATTGCAACCGATACGTCGAGATCGATGTGAAACGGGTTGCAGCCACGACCATGACTACGACCGCAACTTTGAACTATGGTTTCATGGTTGCTTTCATGGTATTTCGACTAACTAGGAGGCATAAACGCGCTTTGCGGGATGGAAATGTAAAATACCCTGTCCAGTTTTGAAGTAACAAAAATAGTAATCTATAGAAAAAAAGTATGGCGATTATTAGTAAGTTTGAAAGGGATGAATCCTTAAATATGTAGTCTATGGAGATAAGCGTCTTTAGTAATTTGTTTATACAAATTGCTATAACTAATTATTAGTTAAAAAAAAAGAAGAGGACATCAAAGTAGCCAAAAAACACTTCAAACATTTATGATCAAAGTTTTGATAAGTGCAGCTAGTTGCTTAACACTCATTGCCGTGTATTACTATCAAATATAACTTCAATGCATGGAGATAAGAAAATATAAATCAATTAAGAGTTTTAAGAACATATGCACTTTATTTCTATACATAAATGAATATGATATATAATGAATTAATTTTTAGTTTTCATAGTCCTGTTTGGAAGCTAAATGTTCCTTTGAATTGAGACAAAGGAGTAGAGCAGAACCAATTTGTCGTCTTGTTTCAGTTCTTATTTTAATGAACCATAGAATCAAGAAAGGAAGGAAAAGGTTATGAAGCAGAAAATCGGCAATGTGAATTCTGCATGGTGAACCATCCTAATGTAAAAAGGAATATAAAAGGGAGGCCCCTCCAAATTAAAGGGAAAAAATAATGATCTTTTTGTGAGGCTAGAGGTTGTCTTTTTTCTTCTTCTTCCTTTTTTCCATATAAAATATTGCTAAAACAGAGTTAAATAGCCCTACTTGCCCTTTTCCTATGTAAATAGCTGCCCTTTTCCCATTTTATTCTTCTAGATTCTGCAATCAAATAGTCTTTTTCTTCAATGCTAGATGATTTGTAGCTCATTATTTGTTTCTTGTGGTAAAATTTGTGCATATCCGAGTTTGCACACTGATGATACTCTAAATTGTAATCCATAGAAGGAAGCAGAGGAGATCAATTAAAACTTTTGTTAGTAGATTCTGTAACTAAGATCAAAGGCTTGGCCCGGCCTTCATTTTCTGGAGATCAAAAAGGGGTTTTGGTAATTATAATAACCTACCATCCAGAACTCAAATAAAATGGAAAATTCTTTGATAGACTTTCTAGGTGGAAACTGATGGGGCTAAGTGCATGTTTAAAGACAAAATATCTGTAGTTGAGTTCTTTAACAATGACAACTACACATTAACTAAAAACGGCTACTGAAGCTATTTAATCGAAAAAGGCTAAACAGATTATAAGATTACAATAATCAATTTAACACTCAATTGCACTCCTAATCAGACTACATGAATGCCTAACACAGCACAACAGATTCCTTCTTCTTAGCTGCTCAGCCACATGATCACCTAGTTCAAGATTTTGCAACAAAAAATCAGAAGGATAATCATAAACTGCATCAGTATGAATCAAGAAAAGATAGCTCCACCAGTGATGAATCCTGGCATTGATTTTCCTTCTTAACAAAACATAAATGTTAGTGAAGGCAACCTCTGACAACTTTAACATTCTATAGCTTCTAGTACAATACATATTCCGACCATGAGTTCCCTATCTCCCTGCATATGCCTTCTTGCGTGTCCCATATTTGTAGAAACACAAAACCCTATAGCACAATAGTTAACACTAACTTCTCATTTGCTTTCAACATGTACAGAAAGTAAACATCATTCTTACCTGTGAGATTTTTAACTTCAGCTGTTATTGTAGACAGAGAGGATACCGTACAAATAGTTTTTAACTGAAAGCACATCGCCTGATAATAACGAAAAGACTTTCAAGTTGGCATCCAAGCACCAAAGTTGTTCGAAAATGGTATTTTAACAGGAAATTTTTTTCTGGATCAAAATCTTTTACATCCAGTCATGCAAAGTATGAGTGTTGATCATGTCCAACACAACCAAAACACCAATATTGAATATCAAACTCATGATTAGTCACATTCATTCCCCAATTTAAGTTTCCAGTTTTGATTCCACTTATTAAATGCTGGGAAGCAGGTCTCAAGTAAGATCCTCATTAGCCGGATAAGAGTGCATGAAAGAAGAGAAACATGCAAATTGGCCATACTTCAGTTGCATTTGTTTCAAATCTGAGACTTGATGCAACAGAAGTGTAAAATTTCAACCGCCCATCCTTCATTTGTTTCACAAAAGTTCCAGCTTTAATAGCATATGAGGAGTTTAAATTCCCTCCATTTCCTTTTCCAATTAAAACACAAGCAATGATTAGGGCCACATGGTATCATCACTATTAGTCCCATCTACAACAATCCCAGACTTCATACCTAAAACAAATCTAGCAGTACAAACTAAGTTGGGAGGGTCCAAATCTTATTACCTTAACAATGTTGTATAGCTATACATCATAGTACCAAAATTTACTATGTCCAGGTCTGTTTGACCATTACCAAAACCAAACTGCAAGAAAAGAGAGGTTACATGAGGCTGGAAGAAGGAAAGAAGAAGTAGGATGCTGAGTGAAACTTACCACCCAGTCAAAAAGCCCTTAGTTCCTTGGTCCGCTTAATAGACATAGAAGTGTGCATTATGATGAGAAAAGATAAAGAAGGTGATGTAGTTCTAGATCTCTGCAACCTAAGTTTCATCCACCAACCCAAGTTTTCAGCATCCCTTTGGCTGCAATCCTCAACAAGCTGGGTTTCAAAAGTACGTAGTTCAAAGCAATCTTCGTACATAGAAACAACAGATTCCATGTTCTGACGCAACCACTGGTGCAATGCCACCTATCAGCAAAAATAGATTTTTCCGGTGAACCTTTAGGTATTATTGTAAAAAAGAAGTGCAGTAGGCGACATCCTCTATATTTCTAAGTAACTTGCAGTTGCATATGCCCTGTCTCATTGCCAGCAGACATTATATTACCATTCAAAACATCTCTGTAGGTAATAAGCATGCAGCCTTCCATACACATGGAGAGGCCATCCTTACCCAGATACAAATTACAAAACCATAAATCAGTCATCATTCTGCCATTTATTTGTCGCACATAGATTATCAAGAAATTTTCTCATTAATCATCTCCACTACAAGCTTAATCTCCTAACCTGTCACATGATCAGGTATACTTTGTTGTTCTCTGCACAAGCATTAAGTATTGACATCTATCTTTAAATTCTCATTGATGTGATCTATGTTCAAACCAACAAAAAGCTTTAATTCACCAGATAATAAAAAATTACATTCATTCACATTTTTTAAATGAAAAAGATGAATTTCCAAGCATATTTGTTCTTAGCCTAAAAGGAATAACAGCTGAATAGCAGTCATCAAAGTTTAACACAACCTTGGGCCATCCAGTGTAAACAGCCCAACATTTTCATCAATGCAAAGAAGAAAGTTGTTAAAATCTACTTAAAGCTCCATTGATCCAAAATAGTCAAATAAAAGATATTTCAGCAGTGCCTAATAGCCACGTTGCCAAACAGTTGATTTGCTTGGAATGCAGGGAATTAAAAGAATCCAATTTCTCAACTCTTCCCCAAGCAAATTATCATCAACAAGTATCTCCAGAAATGAATATGCATCAATGCCATAATGAAAATCATAAAAACAGATGTTAGTACTAAAGTGAGCGCTGTCATCATGAAGTTGAAAACATTTCAAATTTAGTGTGCGAAAAATACCTGATACAGCCTTTTTTTGTTGCTTCCATCCCACGCATTGACATAACCATCACAACCCCCAACAGCAAATATACAATAGCTACAAATTAAATAAGTTTTGAGACAGATTTCGAGAAGAGGCTAAAGATATTCAATCAATAGAAAATTGTAATAGATCCAACTCAATCATTCAACATATAATAAATCAAGAAAAGATAGCTCCACCACTAAAAAATCTTGGCATTGATTTTCCTTCTTAACAAAACTCAAAAAACACAAAAAGGCCAAAGTAGCTAACTTCCAATAAATAACTGCTGAACAATAATCTCCTTATTACGGATAAATGTATATGCAGCACTTGCATGGGATGAAATGCAATTGAATTCACGGGGTAGACAATGCCCCTTCCAGCTCCAGATTTCCAACGACACCTGAACACATACCTACACATATAAACGATCATGTAGTAGACAATTATCAAGGTCTGTCTGTTTCATTCTCATTGGATTCTTGATATAAGAAACTTACCCATCTAGCATTCAATTGCCAGCAGAGGTTTTAATCCATCAAATCATAAGGAACTACACATATGTCAATATCATTGCACCATGTTTCATTCTCTAACAAGTAATTTTAAGGAGAGATGCAAGCAGGTGATAGGCAGTTACATCAAGAAGACCATGGCAACCATTAATGCACATCAATTTTTGCGTTCCAAATTCTATTCCTTCAATAGAAAAAATAGACACACAATGAATTCTAGTTTTATACAAAACCAATAAACAACAAGCACAAAATTTCCTTCACATACCACAATGTCAAACATCAAAAGTAATCCCCAAATATTTGATGTACAAGCTCAAACAAAATTCAAAACTGCAACGAAGATTGAGTCCCTAGCAATCAGAACCTATTTCTTATGAAATCCACTAAGTAATTGCAAATGACCAATCCTTCAAGCCTTACAACCACCAAAGCATCAAAGCAAAACATCACCAAACCATCAAAGCATGTACAGATTTAAACACCTGATCAATAAATATTTGATAGGTCAAAGAAAGAAGCGTGGTATCAAATAACTTCATTTTACTGGGAATACATATCCAGTCACATTCAGAAGCTGCTTTGATTGAATAACAGGACATGTTCATCTACTACATCAATTGAAAAACAGAGAATTCTTCCACGAAGATTTGAAGAAAACAAATAGGTAAAAAAAAGATGAAACACACAAATACTAAAAAAAAGCGTAATGATGGGTCTTCAAGATGCGATGCATTTTGAAAGAACTGGTTTTACAGTTAAGTCCAGAAGGGAACAACTTAATTGCTACAAAGATAGTCTAGAACCACAGGCTGGGTGACAATCATCTTAATATAGATTGCGCCGAAAACTTAAACTTATGTGCTAACTTTATAAAATGCAAATCTTGGAGCAAACTTGTAGTAGCAGTAGCCAGAGATATTTAAGAATCAAAGCTTACTTCTATTCCTGAATGAATATTAACTCACACATGGGGCTCAAAAGATATGGAGAGCTTCTGCATGAATTGAGTCTCAGGCTCACTAAAAGGAACAGTCCCTGGATTTTCTTCATAAGGATCATAATCCTGAAAGAGAATAAAGCAGGAAGGAGAACTTGTTAGCATGTGTAATGGACCCATATACTAATTTGTAAAATAACATATAGCACTCCAGAGGGCCCCTTGGCGGGAGGGATCAATCCAAAAGATAGCATTGATGTATCAGCCACCGCTCAGCATATAGGCAAAAAGAATCAAGATGGCACAAGAGATAAAAATAATGGAGACCATATCATGGATAGAAAATTTTAGAAGGATCAAAGACCAGAATACAAGGAATGAATTATCCTGAAAAGATCATTAAACACACCTTCTCCTTTTTGCCCCAATCTACACTCCAATTTCGATTAAGACCAAAGGACCAGCTCTTAAGCCCTAGAATTTCAAGATATTCCGGAACACCGAAACTAAACATCACAAAAAAAACAAAGACATCTTCGCACAAAAACACCGAAATATTCCCTAATATTGATATTCCACCTGGGGAAAAAAATAGAGCAAAAAAATATCAAAATAAAAGTGAAGAGTGAGGGTCTGGAGATCGAGGGAGGAAAGGCAGTGAGAGATGCCGATCATGGCAAGGATTTTGTAACAGAATTGGAAGTCTTTCCAATGGCTGAGAGAGGATCCAAAAAGGATGACCTTGAAACGGAGGGAGGCGGAAGGGGAATCCTAGGACCCGTGCAAGAAGGGGAACCTATGATGTTGGGTGTAGAAGGAGTCGATAGAGGAGAGGGAGAAGGTGTGGCAATGGAGGAGAAAAGGTTAAAAAAGAAACTGCGAGAAAGATAAATGCAGTGGGTAATGAGAGATGCAAGGGTTGGAAGGGGATTTGGCAAGGCTGAACTTGAAGCGGAGGGAGGCGGAGAGGCAATCCCAGGGCTGGTAGGAGAAAGCGGACCTGTGATGCTAGGTAGAGGAGCCGATAGAGGAGAGGGAGACTGTGTGCCGGTGGAGGAGGAGCGAACAGACAGAGTTTGCGGATGTGTCTAACCCTAGAGAAAAGGAGAGAGAAATAGAGAGAGAAAAGAATACAGAAAACAGGATAGAGAGAAGAGAGAAGAGAAAACGGAATATAGAAGAAAGAATCAGACCCGCGAATTGCGCCAAACAAACAAAAAATGACGGTCACGTGAGAACCACGAAATCATGTGCAGAACAACCAAACCTTTGGCTCTTTATTACTTATGTAAAAAAGCTCAAAGATGTTGCAAGGACTTTATCTAACCCTCATTGGGTTGCCTGCTTTCATGGTTGCTATCTACGGGACCATCATGAGAAAACCAACAATTATTCTGATGAAATTTCCCTGCAAGGAAATACTTGCACAAATGTTTCCTACTTTGACTTGTTCGGTACACTCAAAAGGGTACAATTCTGGCAACCTTACAGTTATTGACACCTGAATCAACATGGTGGGAAAATCTGCAAGATGCTCCCCATTTGCCTTTCCCTCTCATAAAATCCTTGCAATATATTATTCCTCTGCTTTTACTCCTAAATGAGTCATCCTCGTTATGGTTTGAATCAGAACCTTTATCCTAAGATTGTTTTCCAGGTTCTTCACTATATGCCAAAGCACGTCCATGATCTGGTCTATTTCTTGATCATTCCACAAGGTCAATTTCCAAGCACTCATTATCCGTTTTGTCAGGATAAAGGAATCGGCAAGGATGCAACTGCATACTGCAAAATCTCAACATGTTTGAGATGACATTCCAGGCCCACCTCTATCAATCCATCCCTGTAATTTGTGTCTATGCTCATGGAAAGGGCTACAACTCCAGGTCTAACCCCCTGCAGTATCCCTATTCTTGTTCCTGCTCCTGGTCCTGCTTCTAACACCTCTACAATCCCTGCCCCTGCTCCAGCTCGGGCTGCGGCTTCTACTTCTATCTCTATCTCTACTCGTATTTCTGCCTTCTTCCCAAATACCTATATGGACCAACACCAAATCACATTTTTGAGCAACAATATTCCATGAGAAAACTAAAAGAAACAGAAGGACCAGAAAAAATTTGAGAAATTAATCATTTCCAGTTAAATTAAAATGTATCTATTGTCAAAAGAGTATGTTTGGACATGGAAACAACACTTTGCACTAACAACACACCAGGAAATAAATGAAAAAAAAAAACCAAAATTTATCATGTCACTAAACAGGGAGGAGCAAAAATCAAAGTTTTTTTTTTGAATCAAATCTCCATAGCATGCCGTTGTAACTGGCTGCCATGTCCAAGATTCCAATTAGGTAGATGTGCAGCTCATTTCCTCATTGACAATAAGAAGGGATAGATGCATGTTAAATATGAAGACTAACTACAATTAGCTACACATTAATCTACTAAATGACACTAAAGGCCAAAGAAACTCCAACTTTGCCAAAAATTGGAGAAAGCTGCATTATTGTAGACTGGTGAGACCAGCTCAGACCGTCATTAGGGAATTGCTATGCTTTCTATGGTCCCATCCATCAAATCCAGGAGTCATGCGCTTGTAGCAGTTCTTATTCCTAACTCGTTCCCTCATTCTTTGTAAGCGCCCTCACCTTTCTTTTCCTCTGGTATGTCCCATGAAGGCCATCTTGCATTATCCTTGGGCATCGGTGAACTATTATCCTCTTTGGCATATGAGAACCTACTGCTAACCCCACCATCATAAGTTGAATAGTAATCTTTTCCAGAACAAGAAATTTTCTGATTTTCATTTTTTGTGTCCCATGAAGGCCTGTGTTTCCTACCTCTTACATCCATGGTACACGCTCACCAATAAATATCAGCTTCAGTTTCCTATGCTTTGCAGCATGATCTGATAACAAGTGAAAAAGTTAACAATTTATATCACTAATATGGCCCAGCCAAGGCTAATTGAAGTATTTGTTGGTAAAAGCATGCGCTACAAGCAAAACGCGATCCATCACAAAATATCATACATGCCTGTATAGAAGTATCAACTTATTAAATTCAAAATTAAGTAGATATTCAAGTTTACATGCCAAACAAACCCCAACCACCTTTCCGCTTCATCTGAAAAAACATGAAATTTTCAACATATCAAAATAAACTTTTGCCAACTTTCAAAAGTTTGCATTGTCTCATTCCAAGTTACTCTTACCAATTGTTACTAAACACAGTAATAACAAAAGGTTGTGCTTATATCTTCTGACCCTTTCTTCACCTTTCAACAAGATTACAACTAAAACGCAGAGTCAATCACAACATAGTTTTGCATCCATGTCCACTGCTGTCATCCCCGAGGTCGAGGCCAAGGCTAATACCATCTTGGGCCTCACATATCACCAGACCATGATAAAAATGGATGAGGACAAGGCTAATTCCATTATGTTGTACTGATTTTCATTTTTTGTGTCCCATGAAGGCCTGTATTTCTTACCTCTTACATCCATGGTACACGCTCACTAATAAATATCAGCTTTGTAGACACCAAAATTTTATTAAATGTTAATATTTTCTTGAATTTTTTATATTTAATAATTTATTTATTTTCTTACATTTTAATGTGCATTTTTCTTATTTTTGCAAGTTTGTTTAGAAAAGAAAAAAAAAGAAGAAAAGAAAAATAACAAAAACAAAAACAAAAACAAACCCATTTGACCAAAAAAAAAAATCTCTCTGCCATATCCCCTTTTTTGCTCGCTAGACACAACATACAAAACACACTCCCTCAATTCACTCTCTCGAAGGTGGGACTGACAAGAAAAAACGGCACTTTAGGACTCAAAAAATATGTACTCTCTCGGCTCTGACACAGGGAGACCATCCCTTGGACAAGAAAAATACCAACTCCCCACATTTTCCCTGGAATTCGACTCTTCATTTGGCTCTCTGGCGGAGAACAGAGAAGACCATCAGACAATGAAGGACTCCACTCAAAAAAAAAAAAAAAAAAGACCGTCTCGGCATTTTGGGTTTTTGCTCTCAACTCACAATTTTTCTTGAACACCCACACACAAACAAGGAATAACTCTCTCGGCTTCCCTTTTTCTTTTTTTTTTTCTTTTCCAACAAAACTCAAACACAATAAAGCAAACAAAAGGGGAAACAAGTTATCAAACCATTGAAGCTTAGGATTTTGATCACAAACCTCACCTACCAGTGATGGCAATATTCTCGAGGTATTTTTTTTCTTTTTTTTCAGTTTCGTTTTTCACATTTAATTCATATTTTGTTGCTTATCTTCCCCTGTTTTTGCTGCCTTGCATTGTTGTTGTTGTATTGTTAAAATTGGGAAATGGCATGAACCAGATTTAGGAAAAGGAAATGCTTCTTGTGAATGCATGCCAAATATTTGATAAAATGCCGAAGTGGAAAAACGGATTAAAAAGCTGAATATTGTGCATGTTGTTATCAAAACGAATGACCGTTAGCTAGCACCAGGCCTGGAAATGTTTGGTTGTTCAAGTTATTGGAGTTTTGAGTATTAAAAGTTTTGAAGCATATTTTTTATTTTTGGACTGTTTTGGTTTAATTTTGTATTATTTGATGTTACTTTTATTGATTTTAGTTCATAGTTATAATGTGAAAATCATAAAGAGTGTTTTGGTATAATTTTCATGGGTTTTGGTGAAGAGTTGAGGGTTTTAAAAAATAAAAATTGGATTGATTTCTTGGCTTTTTAGCCACTTTCGGATCTTTTTTTGTAAAAACTAATTTCAAAAATGGAATCTATGCGAAAATTTGAGTGGGGGTGTATTTTGACAATTTTAGCGACTGGAAAAGTCATTGGTGGCCGGCGGCGCCACCGGCAGCTGCCATGGCCACCAGATGAAGCTTCTTCAGTTGGCCGAAGAAGAAGAAAAAGAAACGGATGGGAAGTGGAGGAAGAAGAAAGAAAAGAAAAGAAAGAGAAGAAAAGAAATGGTTGGGCTAATGTTTTTTATTCTGTTGGGCTGGTGGTTGTTTTGGTTGGGTTTTTGGGACTGGATCTTTGTTCATTTCTTTTGGGTTTCGGTTGGGTTAGGAGGTTGGAGCCCATGTATTTTTTGGTCAAGCTTGAGTAACCACAAGACGGGCTAGCTTGGGTATTTTGGCTTGAACTTTCGTTTGGGCCGGGTGGCCTTTGGTCCGAGAAAAATAGAGAATGGCCCAGTGGCCTGTTTCCTTAAGAAGGTCTGCTAGTGAAATTTGTACTTTAGCCCCTGCTCTTGGGAGTAATTTTACTGTAGCCCAGAACATTTTAGATTTCCTTCACTTAGGTCCTTAAATTAATTACATTTTGGTCTCTGAATTTTATCTTTTATTTAATTTTGACCCCTAAACTTTGGAAAAATAATTTTTGTCCCCAAAAGTTTTAATTTTTGCAATTCAGTCCCTGATGAGTTTTGTCTCTCTTTATTATAATTGTTACTTTTCTTAAATAGCTAATTATGTTACTTTTGAGTATATTTAACTTGTAATTTTAGATGTTCTTAAATTTCCTTACATTTGACATGTTAAGGTTAATTCAGTATTTTTTTTATCATTATTATTATTTTCAATTAAATTGGTGCCATGATTCTTTTGTTCATTTTGAGTATAAATAGGGCAATTTGACTCCATTTAGTCACCACTTCAAAAGGGAGGTACCCCTATTATTATTTCAATGTCAATTACGTGCTCCTATGTGCTCCTACGTGTTCCTATGTGTTTACATATTTTTATATGCTCTGTTTATTTGATTTGAATGTTCATTTAAATTTTCTTATGTTGGTTTAGTTAATTTTATAATTATTTGAGAGGCATTTGAATACCTCAAAAAAAATGTAATAGATAGGATAATTAGATTTGTTTTATTATATTTTTTCCTTTTATATTGTAGTTAGGCGCTCCCCGATGTAATAGGTAGGTTGTGTATTTATGTGACTTATGTGTTATGTGTCTTACCCGCTTTCCTTAGGATCTTTGCATCTAGATATTATATCAATGTGTTACGTGCTACGTGCTCTTATATGTGCTTATTTGTTTTAATTTATGCCTCCTTGTCATATTATGTATTTAAAATGTATGACGTCACCACACTAGTCACTAGTCTAATGCTAGTTGTGGCTTTTCCCCCTCCGCTTGCTTGCTAGTCCAACGCTAGTAAGGATTTTTAGAAATGGGTTAGTCCAACGCTAGATCCTTAGATCATTCGTACGATTAGATCATTCGTACGATTAGATTCATTTTTGTGTGATATTCATTACATTTTCATACATATTTTCATTTTTAGGATCTTTTCTCATTTGCATGATATTTCCTATTATATTATCCCCTACCATCTATATGTATTAATCATAACATTTAGAATTGCATCTCATTTAAGCTAGTTCATTTGCTTGTTCATGTTAGGAAAATTATTCTTTGAACATGGGAAATGGGTGATTATAACTCTTTAGTTTAAATACCCCATTAATTCCTGTATAAAAATTATTATGTCACGAGTTTTTGCCTCCCGTACCCATTATGTTGCATTCCTTTTTCTTTGATCACTTATATCTATGTATATAATTTAATTTTCTTTTATTTTCTTTTAATTTTATTATTCACATATTCGTGACCCCTTCAAGGAATTATTTTGGCATTCGCAATTAATGCGATTGGTATCAATTAAACCCTTGAATGGACATTTTACCCCTCTCGATATTTTTATTTGCATCCATGTAGGAAACATCCAAATGTGATAAATTTAAGGGTTAGATTAAGAAAATTTTCACTAAACCACGCAACTAGTTTAGACTAGGTTGAAAGGATGCCTTAGGTTTGAGATAATCGAACATTTGCCTTTCCTTTCTTCAACCATGACTCCTGAACTCATTTTCTCTGTTTTCAAAGACCTGGAGTTGTCGTAAAAGATTTTATTTTACTTTATTTAAAAACACTTTTTGGGTGACTTGGTATACCCAAACTCGATACCTAGGGGCGACTCCTAATTTTTCTTAAAAATCCTTTTAGACTAAATTTTGGACCCAAATTGTAGCATTTTTAAAGTCCCATTTTAGGTCTTTTTTCATTTTTCATTTATAAAATCAAATCTTTTATAAACATCCTTTTATTTTTCCATCGCGAAAAATAGGGCGCGACAAGCTTCAGTTTCCTATGCTTTGCAGCATGATCTGATAACAAGTGAAAAAAATTTAACAATTTATATCACTAATTAACAATTCAGTTTCCTCTCTTTTTTTACTTATCTTTCACAAAACTATTTGTTAGGAAGTGGCATTGGCAGTAGGCTCAGGCATTGTTTTGCCTTTTCCATTGTACGTGACTTTCTACATAAGAGATCCTCATTCCTAGAAAAAAAAGAAGAAAAGAAAAGAAAAGAAAATATTTCATCAAATTAATAGTTCCTGGTAAAGATCCAAACTGAGAATAAGCTGGATCACTGTATGCACAACCAGAAGAATGATTGCATAAGGTGCATCCAATTCTCCTTAGGTAACATAATAGTTGGAAAATGAGTGCTGCTTGTCAAAACTACTGCTAGGAGTAATAAAAGATAAGTGAAACAATGTCATGCTTGTCTCCACATTAGCTGCTTGCTGCTGCTGTTGTCACATGGCCGGGGCCTGTTGCTGCTGCCCTCTACGCCCACGAGCTCGTTCCTGCCCCCCATGCCCACGAGCTTCTTCCTGCTGCTGTTGCTCTGCAGCTGCAGCCGCTTTTTCTTATCATTAAAAGGACAATAATTCCTTAGCAATTGATTCTTACTATTGTTTTCTCACATTTTTACATTTCTTGGTGTGTTCTACTGCCTCAATCAAAGAGATCTTATACTTCTGGTTACAGCAACTGCAGGCAAATGGGGTATTTGTTGGCTCTGTATCACGTCTTTTTGGGTTTTTCGGAATAACATTGAACTTCAACATGTTTAGAGTTAATCTAAAAACACAAGATGCATTGCAAAATCATTGGCAATATTCAAGATTACCAAGAATTACATTGAGCTTATCAAGAATCACATTAAGAAAAAAATTAACCCTGCTAGAACTGCGGCCCTGCTAGAATTTAAAAGCCTAAAGCACTAACTCATTAACACTTCCGAAAGAAAATTCCATAAATTGGCGCTTTCTTGAACCAAACTATTTTCATCCTCAGCAAATTCAACAAAAAGAAACCCGCTTCTTCAACCCTGTGCTTTCTCAAGCTTTTATCTTTTATCTTTTTCTCGACTAATCTCTAGCTAATTAACGAGGTTTAGGTCAAACTTCCGCAGCTCTCTATCCAATTTAACTAAAATTACAGCAAATAAGCAACAATTCACACCAAAAAGAGAAAGAAATAAAAACCCTAATTTTCAGAAAGTATTCCAAAAAACGTATTGCTTATATGTAGACAGGTTAGGATAAAGCTTACATCTTTGGGAGGTGATAGCGAGAAGAGAAACTCGAAGAGACTGAAAGCGGAGGTGGCAGTGGCGGCGGCTGCTGCCGGTGGTGCGAGAAAGAAAAAGAGTACAGTTGGGAGGGTTTTGTTCGTTAATTGGTGTAATCTGCTGTGAGTGTGAAGAGAGACGGTAATAGTGCGTGAGTGTGTGAAAAAATCCAACGATAAATACTTTTGACTGAGAAAGTCGTCATCGTATGCCTTAAGTGGTTTTTTTTTTTTTTTTGGATTTTGATTTGACTGATTAACCCACAAAAGAGAAACAGAAAAAAGAAATAGTAGGCTGTATTTGGTGGCAGGGGTGAGCAAATTTGGTACATATCAAATTCGTACCTGATTTTAAATTTAATTTGAAATCAGATATTTCATAATTTAGTACAAAATTGATATTTATCAAATTCACTGAATTTTAATGTGGTATGAAATAGGTATAAAATTATTAAATTAATAATAACCGATTTCAAATTCAAATTCGATAAAACGAAATAGGTATTGTATTACCGCATTAAATACCAAATTACTATAAAATTATATAATATATTAGTAAACGCTATATAATATTAGTATATACTACTAAAATATTATATATTATTTAGGTAAATGATAGTAATAATAGTTAGTGTATACTATTATCATGTACTTATGATAATAATAATAATGATGTATAGTATACTATTTTAATTTTTGTTATATGACTATAATAATATGAATATACAACATAGTGATGATTTTGTTGTAATTTTTCTAGGGTCGATCTTTCAGTGTTAAACCAAAAGGTAAATGTTGCCATTACATGCACTAGATAGTGAATCTTCCCCTCCCCCCAACCCTACACCACCTTTTGGAGGATACCAAACTCATCTCCTTCAACCTGATATAATTAAGAAATCGTAAGGGCATAGCAAAAAAAAAAAAGTCTACTCTTGTTTGGATTGCTATTTTTAGAAGTTTTTATAAAAAAAAAATACACTGTAATGATTTGATATATGTGACGTAAAAAGGTGATTAGAAAATGCGTTCACGGAAAACGTAAAAATTTTTCTCCGAAAAACCACAGTCCAAACAAATTGAGAATTATGTTTGGATTGGCCTATTTTTTGAAGATTAGTTTTTCAAATAAAATAATATAGTAATACACAAATAAAAATAACTCAAAAAACATCTCATTCATTCAATATATCAAAAACAACTTACAAATATATGTAAAAATTAAAAAAAAAATTCTACAATATTTTCACCTATCACCATTGTAGACACCAAATTTTTACCATTTTATTTTTCTTCATTTTATTCTTATTTTTGTTCATTTTTAGTCAATTTTTAATTTTATCTTAATTTATTTTTGTTTCATTTTCTATCTCTTGAGAAAAATCGAAAAAGAAAAGGAAAGAAAAAGAAAGAAAAGAATAGAAAACAAAAATCAAAATCAGTTACTTCTTCGTACTAAGAAACCATGGAATATCAGTACAAATTACAGCAGCATTTCTTGGCCATTTTCCACTCATTTTTCTTCATTTTTTCCCCTCCATTCGATCACTCCAGTACCAAACCACTTGACATTGATCTAAAACATCAAGAAAAATCCGGATTAAAGCTAATCTAATGGCCCAAAATTGGCCAAGAACGGCAGCAAAATCTGCACCATCATTTCTAGGGTTGGAGGGGGTTTTGGTGCCTATAAAAAGCTCCAAATGCAGCCATTAGGGGGGGAGAGAGAGAGAACAGAGGAGAGGCGGCGGAAGAGAGAAAAATAGAGCAAAAATGAGAGAAAACACAGAAAAAGAAGGAGGAAAAAGTGCAGAAAATTTTGGACAAGAACTTGAGCCGAGGTTGACGGTTGGGGGTTTTCATGGCCATCTTTTGATCTCTGTAGAGTCTCGTGGTCTCTGTGATGATCAAGGAGGAAGTTGTTGCTGAAAATGTTTGGAAAAAGCTGCTACAACATCATCGAATTCGGGACCAAACCTGCTGTCTTCGTCATCCTTGAAAGCTGCAACCTGGGTTTCCATGCTTGGTGGAGCTTGCTCATCTTCCTACAGATTTCCATTGCGATTTCAATTCTATAAGGTGGTGAGGTAACTCTTAGTCCTCTTCTTGCTGGTTCCAATTTATGTACAAGATTTAATCTACCAAACCAAAGCTTGTTAGATGGCCTGTTTCTTTCCCTTACTGTTCATTTTTTGGTTGATCTCTTGGTTGATTTCCTCCTGTTTTGCTTATTTTGTTTGTTTTTTTGTTAGTTTCTTTAAATATTTGATCATGAAAGTAAAATTCACGGTCATAAGGTTTTACGAGCTTGGACAGTTAACTTGGAGTGGTTCTGAGCATGTGACAATGCTACAGTGCCTATAGTTATGGTAACGATATTAGGGAAACCTATTATTATAGGTTTCTATTATCTTTAGTGACAGATCAAATTTTTTAGCAACTTTTTAAATATTATATTAAAATAATTAATATTAACTTTAGTAAGTTTTTAATTAAAACTAGTAATTATATGATTGAAAGATAAGTTTGAGTTAGAAATAGAAATTTACCCTTTGAGTAATTTAATTTACTTATTATTTGACAAAAGTTACTTTTGTTTAATTTAAACTTACTAATACTAAAAGTAAAAAATTTACATATTAAAGTAAAAAAATCATCAGTTTCTGAAAAAGGTTTTGGTTATCACATCTCTCTAAAGTTGCCTTCCTTCTTTTTTTTCTTCTTACCTCACGATATAATGCAAAATTTTCCTGGCAAGATTACAACAGTCCTGATCGAGAATCACCGGACGGATTTGAGAAGGAAGATTCTGACTCCCACTGGATGTCGTTTAAAGGTCCTTCCAGCAAGGTATATTCGCAAACAAAATGATTTGTTTTTCTGTTATTCCACTGAAAATTGAGTATTCCACTGAATGTTTTTGTTTTGATTTCACTCTATCCTTCCTCATCGATCGGTTGGTTTTGGGTGCTGCCATATGCAGACACAACAAAAGGGTTAGCAACGGTGATAGCCAACCAAAGAGCATATGAAAAATAGCAGTGACGAGGTTAGACCATTATGTTCTCTTGAAATCGTTTGATTATATTGCTGTAATTTATTTATATTTCATTTATTTTGTTTGTCAAGATTTTCTTGCGAAATCAGGGCTAAGAATTTGAAGATTTTATTGCAATTTTGGGGCTGAAAATGTCCATTGAAACATCTAGGAAATGGTTGTAGTTTTGATTGTCTACGGGTAAAATATGCTTAATAGCCATATGAAACATCTAAGAAAGGACTTGAGACTAGACGTTTAAGTTAAATGTGATTAATTTGGGAATGCATAAAAGATGTTCGGCGAAATGTCAAAGAGAAATTTGTATGTTATGATTGCTACTCTGTGTGGGTGAGAAAATTAAAAGTTTTAATTGCCAAATCTAGATAGTATTTTTCTCATTCCCCTCTTAAATTTTAGTCGTTCCAAAGTAATTATGCAATTTGACATAACTTTCAGCAATCTTTGGGTATGGATTGTGTAGGATTCCAATCTTTGGGTATGGGTTGCGTAGGATTCCAATCTTTGGATATGATCAACTTGAGTATGGATTGCGTAGGAGTCCAAAGTTGCAATATTTTATATGTGCTACAAAGAATTTAAGTAAAAATCTTAGAAAACATACATCAACACATACATTGACATGATAGTTTCTTTGATTGACATGATAGCTTCTAGCGTCATGCTGAAAATGGAAGAAATGACAGTTCATGTAGATGATCTAGTAAAGTTATCTAACAAATCGGCCAAGCTTGGTGGTGGTATAAGTTGGAGAACCATTGTTGATCGGCTTGACAAATTATCTTCTGATGAAATTCAACAATTAACATTTGATTCCATTGAAGATGCCAGAGAATTTTACTTATGTCATAGCAAAATGGTCGGTTTTGGTATTAGAGAACGTGATGAAAAGAAAGATCAAAAAGGTATTGTGACATACAAACGATGGGTATGCAACAGACAGGGCTTTAGAAATAGCAAATTGTTAAATTTAGTTAACCGTAAGAAAGAGGCAAAACGTCTTACGAGAGTTGGTTGTCTGGAAACTATAATTGTGCAATGGAACAAGGATATTTAGAAGTTTACAATTAAGCTGTTTAATATGGATCACAATCACCAATTGGCAAATGAAGAATTTGTACAATTTCTTCAATCACATAGAAGTGTCAACACAGGAGACTTGGAGCATGCTATTTTGATGCATAGAGTTGGTATTCGAATTCCTCAAATAGTGAATCTTCAAGCTTACCAAGCTGGGGGTTACAACAAGATGAGATACACAGAAAAGGATCTACGAAATGTTGTTGACCAATTCCATAGGAATGCACTTGAAGTTGGTGATGCCTCTCAGGTGTTGGCATATTTGGATGGTCGAGCAAATGGTGAGGCGAATTTCTTTTACAAGTATACTGTTGACCTGGAGAAGTGATTGATACGACTCTTTTGGACAGATTCTCAATCTCGTTTGGATTACCAATATTTTGGCGATGTTCTTGTCTTTGATTCCACATACCGCACTAATGCTTATAGGAAGCCACTAGTAATTTTGGTCAGCGTAAACCATCACTATGTTACTACAATATTTGGTTATGCATTGATTGCTGATGAGACTAAGGACACATATAAGTGGGTATTGGAAACATTTCTGGAGGCCATGGAAAAAAAGCACCTATCTCAGTTGTTACTGATGGAGATGTTGCAATGAGAAATGCAATAAGGCAGTTATTCCTTGTGCCCATCACCGATTATGTGCTTGGCATTTAAAAAAAATGTGGTTACCGATACAAATAAGGGGTTCGTTCATGATTTTGATGTGGCTATGGACATGATTTGCAGCCATGAAATGGGCTGCTACAAAAAAAAAAAGGAAAAATGGGCTGCTACATTTTTGAGGGGACACTTTTTTGCTGGAATGAAATCAACGCAAAGATCAGAACAACTGAATGCTAAGGCGCACAAGTACCTTCAATTCAAAATGCTACTTTATCCTTTTGTTCAACGATTTGAGATATTTTTATCAAAAGTTAGACAGAATGAACACAAGGAAGAGTGTATCACAAATCAGTCATCTCCTGTTCTAATTACTCATTTGAGAGAATTGGAAGGAAATGCTGCAAGCATTTTCACGAGGAAGATTTTTTTAAAGATTCATGATGAAATTTCTGCTGAAGCCTCACTCTGCCTTGTTTCAGTTGTTGATCAAGATAAGGTGAAGTTATATACATTCACTAAGTACTTGCATCAAATTTGCTCTTGGCATGAGGATATGGACGAGATTCCTAAATCATGCATTCTGTTTAGATGGACTCAACAAGCAAAGCCAGCCGAAAAAAACATATATTCCATTCAACTTGAAAATTCAGCAATTCAACACAGCTCGATTTGGTGCTTTATGTGCATTAAGTAATCAAATGTGTTTTTATGCAGTTAAGACACAACAAGGATATGATGAAGCTAGAGAGTGCATTATAAATTCAGCATCTCGTTTCAAAAATCTTTGGGTGAATGATGCTCGCCTATAGTGCATAAAGCTGAAAAAAAAGGATAATATGATGGATGAGTCCATAAAGAGGAGTGATTTTGATGTTTGTGATCCAATTGTTGTTGCTACAAAGGGACAAAAGGCAAAACATTCCACTCACAAGCGAAAGCGAAGATGATGCAAAAATTGCAAGTAATCACCTACTCTTAAAATTTACTTATTCTACGGTTAGAATAGCTTTTCAAAACCAGATGTGAATGAGCAATGCTAAATTTGATCCACTCATTGGTTTGATGTTAGAAGGCCAAAAATGTTAGCTATATATGTACACTTCATATACTCCTTTATAAATTCAATCTTTTTGTTTATGGATTGTGCTTGGCAATTTTTTTTTTCGCAAGTCATTTGGACATGATAGATGAAAATGTACTAAAATGTGCACAGATGCATATGAAACTCACAATTATGATCATGTTGGAGCACCAGAGCGTATCCTTCTTCATTTATTTATCTTTTGAACTAGCAGATTTTACGAGGATTTCGTTCCTAAGATATAGTGTGAAATTCTCACCACGTAGTATAACATCAATGACCAGGTAAGCCTCAGTTTTCTTAGTTTTATTTTCAAAGTGCAATCTCTTGATAGTACACTAGGTTTCTGGGATTTTTTTAATTTTTAATTTTTAACTTTTTTTTTTAGCACTTGATAGGTTCTGGGGTTTTTATTTTTATTTTACATTCTACCTCAATAATATCGAAAAATTCTGCCCAAAAAATTTGTCTTTGACAGGTTAGCTGAAGAGATCCCCTCTCATTTTTTAGCCTAAAGGATCTCCCTGATAACAAAACCAACAAACTCGGCATTGCTAGAAATCTCAGATGCATATGCATGCAAAACTAAGCACAAGGATACATGCATTGTCGCATCGGCTTCTGAAACTACTACTCCAAACTCAAAGAATTCTTACCAAAAAAATTACGACTCCCTCTTTCCCACTTTGATAGTCCTATATTCCTTTTTCATCTGTCCCAAATTGTAGTCCACTTTCCAATTGAAGAATGTAGTTGTATTTTAATTTTCCTAAAATACCCTTATTCAATGTAAGTAGTTGTTACTATAAACCTACCCCATTTAATGAGAGTTAATTCTATTTTTACCATTAATTCAAGTTTCTATAAAAGTTGTACCATATTTAATGTGAGTGTATTTTAAGAAAATAGCAATCTAAATTTACTTTTCCAACAAAATTAACTGCTTTTTCTTAAACTGTATGAAAAAAGTAACATGACTATCAAAGTGGGTCGGAGAGAGTATAAAAAAAACAAATAAATCAGAAACACTGAATTCAAAAAGGCTACTCATTAACCCTTCCAAACAAAAATTCAGCAAATTGGAGCTTTCTTGAAGCAAACTATTTCCATCCTCAACAAGATCAACAAAAAGAAACCTACTTCTTCAACCATATGCTTTGTCAAGCTTTTGTTTTTTTTCTTTTTCTCGACTACTTTCTAGCTAGTTAACGAGGTTTAGGTCAAACTTCTGAATGCTACAAAGATGTTCTCTATCCAATTCAGCTAAATTTACAGCAATTAAGCAATAATTCACACCAAAAAAATGAAAGAAAGAAAGAAAAAAAATCAAAGATTTGTGACGAAATTTGATGGCTGAGTTTAAGGAAAATAAAGGATTTTCTTTTCTTTGGATTTCTACTACTGCTGTCAATGCTTTTGATTAAGTTTTCAATGCTTTCGATTAAGGTTGGACAAAAATGACCTTCAGTTCTAGGTGGACTTATGTCTAAAATGGGCAGAAATCTTTAAACTATGCACTTTTAATTGTTTAGGCTTTGGTCCAAAACCAAATTTAGATTAGAGGCGAAAAGTGCACAATGATAATAGCTCAAGAGCTTCCCACATTATCCACTCTATATCATATATCATATACCCATGCTAGGATAGGTCATACTGAATATCATATATTCTCATTCCTTTGAAAAAATAATACTTGGAATGAAGACAAGCTGTAAAGTGTGTTTAAATCATAGTTATTAAACTCGGCCCGACGGTTAAACCGGTCAATTCGATGAATCAATCATTGGGCCAGATTGAGTTTCTAATTAACCCGTTTAAGCATAGGAACCATTGACTGGTCAATAACTAGCGATTCAACCTGATTAAACCGGGAACCCGGCTAGTTTTGTGAAAAAATTTTAATTAGTTTTTGTTAAGATTTGAACTTGGGACTTTAAGCATATAACTATAATATACATACCACCAAGCCACTTGCAATATGTTAGTAGAATAACTTTCTTATAATATATGAATGTTTTGAATAACTTTCTTATAATATGTGAATGTTTTGTCAATTCTATCTTTTTTTTCTCTAAAACAAATTTATTTGGAATCTTTTAATAAAAATTTATGGCCCCAAACTCTATAAATTATAAAATAGATTTCAAAAATAACATATTACATAATTCATTTTAAAGACAAATATTATTTTTAATAACTTTTTGCATTAATATTCATAAATAAGCTAGATAATTACACTAAATACAGATAAAATTTTACACTTGAAGTTTGGTGGATTACTAAATAAATTTATGTTTTATTGATTCTTATATGAATTAAATATTCTATAGTGAATTAAATTAAATGAGCATTTGCTATGGCATTGTTTATTACAATTTATATCATATATCTTATATAAAAAATTACGAAACATAATATTTAAATATATTTAGCGACCCACTGGTTCAACCACTCACGCATTGGTTGAACCAGTGACCCGTTGATCGACCTCCTTCATCGGATTCCTTCCCGGGCCAGATTTAATAACTATGGTTTAAGTACATGCATAAATTTAATATTGGTTGTAATGCATCTATGAGTGTCTAAGATATTTGGATCGTCACTTTTCTCCAAAAAATTTTTACGTTTTCTGTGAACACATCTTTTAATCATCTTTTTTTTTATCTCATATACTTCAAATTGCTATTGTACATTTTTTTTTTTATAAAAACTCTAGAAAATAACAATCCAAATGGCTCTGTTTTAAATTGGAAGTAGTAATATCAGCAATTTCTGTTAACAAGCAATCAACGAAGAACCCTCTTGCCTAGCGCCCATGCAAGTCATTGAGCATGAAATGTGTCTATTTGGATTGAAAATTATTTATAAAGTCTTTTAAAAATAATAATGTAATACTTTTTAGAATGTGTTGTACATGGAATAAAAAGGTGGTTAGAAAAACTAAAAAATGATTAGGAAACATATTTCTAGTGTAAAGAAAAATTTTCTTGCAAAAAAAAAATTCCAGTCCAAGTAGGCCAATGGTATATTGCTCAATATTAATGGCTTTCAATTTTTTTCATGTCCTCTTGCAAATATACAAAGAAAATGGAGTTCAGTACTAATGCTTCAATTTATTTAGCAAAGAAAATTTACTAGAATTAAACCTCCGCCAAATTCATTTGCTGGATTTTTGACAGTTGAACTTTGAAACTAGGGGCTTGTTTGGTATTCTCCAAGGCAATTTGGTCTGATGCCACTTTTATTTCAATCTGGTCACCGGGTTAGAATGGATGGCTTGCAAATATTAAACTCAACCGCTACTTTTGCGGGCTTTTATTTCAATCGGCATTTATTGGCTTTTTTTTTTTTTTTTTATCACAACGATAGGATTCTTATTACCTAAACTAGCCTAATCTAAGGGAAAGAGGGAGACAAGGTTCCTGGAACCCTTGACCTCCCAACACCACTAAGCCTTAGAAGGCTGGGCAGTGACCACTGGACCACAGGCCCAGTGGCATTTTGTTGGCCTATTCAAATTTCTCAAGTTGATTCGCAACTCTGACCCGTTACTTCTATCCTTTTAAACTGATGACTTTTCTTTGGTATTTTATAAATTTTCAGTTTTCACGGATAATTATAGGTGGCAAACAAATTCATTTAACTAAATTTATTTATATCCGCTCAAAAATAGATGGATATGAATATTTTAAATTTTTACAAATGGTATAAATCAGTTACCAAAGAATATCAATTTATTTAAATGGATATTATTGGGTAACCCACCAAATCTAATTAATCCATTTAGAATTGTTTTTCCCCGAACCTCCTCTCTTTTCCCACCCATTTAGAAGAAATTTGAGGCCTGCGTTTGATTATTGAACTCATTGTTGGAGACTTTCATGCATTAATATTGTTGAAGCCTTGTATATAGTGGAATATTTTATTTTTCAGCCTTAACAAACATTTGATGCATTTTTTATGCAGATAGATATCCTCAATTTTTTTTTTCAGAATTCTCATTTTTTTCATGATATTAACTACTTTTGTTTCATTATTATTATTAATTGTTGGTTTTATCTTACTATTTTATTTTCTCGTAGTTTGTTAATTTGCTCATTTTTCAGCATTACCAATTTATGACAAGTTTTAATTTCTTTTCCTATCTTTCTAAAATAAAATTTTAAATTTACACATTAAAAAAATGCTAGGGGTTCAAGGTTATTGGATTAAGTTTTTATGTTAACTTTCATAGTACTTAGTTCAAATTTTTGTATTCTTATTGTTTAATTATTAAATACTATGTAATTTTGTTACATAGAACATGGATGGGAAAAATTGGTAATTAGACTTATTAAACATTATAAGTAAATATTTAAAACTAATAATGGGTGCAAAGGGTGGTATAAATTGATAACTTAGTTTGCAAAAAATGAATTTAAATGACTTTACAAAAAATTAAAATAAAATGGGTTATAAATGGGTAATTGAATTACTCAATTCATTTTTTGACTTACCTATTTATACCCATCTAATTAAATAAGTATAAATTAGTTAATTCACTTATACCTATTACCCATTTCAACCCGTTCAAACCCGTCCAAATCACCCATTTTGATACCTCTATGGATAACATTTAAAAATACTACTCAAAGGGGAGTGATATTAAAAACTTATTCCTTTTCCACTCACATTGGAAACAATTAGCCAAAAAATAATATCTTTTCTCATCACTCTTCGACCAGCCTCCTACCCTTTTTTCTTTTGTTGGGCATGTTGTATTTTGTGGGTTGAAATAGAAGGATAATGGTGAGAGATTTGAGGGTTAAATCAGTTGGCCTATTTTTCTCGGTAGGAATTTCCTTTTTTCAAGATTTTTTTTTTTGTATTTTTTAAGTCTTTTTTATTGTAATACAGGGCTATTTGTCCTACTTTGATTAAAAGATTTGGCAAATGCTCTCCTCAATGTGGTGGTTTTATTCTATCAAAAGAATCTGAAGATTTGAAGATTCTGGTGTTCGGGTACGGCTGTTTAAATTAGTTTGGGGGAGAAATTTATAAAACAAATCAACTCTGATTTTGATTTTGATGTTATTTACAAATGGTTGTTCTTTTGTTTCTTTGCAGTTTGCGGTTTATTACCTTGCTCTTCAAGACCGATCCAACATAATGAGAGTTGTTAATGAAATCGTGTTATATGACTCCACGATGGCATTGTTGGCTTTGCTTTCAAGAAGAAAGGGATAATTTCAGAAACCTCCCCTGAGGTTTCTGACAATTTCACTGACTTCTCTTGAGGTTTGGAAAATTACACTTACCTCCCTTGATTTGATAGTTTTAGTAATAAAACCTTAAAATAATATTGACTTGGTCAATTTTTTAAATGAAAACCCAAAAATGTTCTAGTGTAATGAGTTTTAATTTATTTTCCTATACAATTGTAAGATTATCTAGTATAATTATAAGGAAAATGTGCCAAATATATTATGTCCATACTTACTATTTGATAAACAACTATAATAATAATTTTATCACTATGATAGGATACCTTTAATGGTATTTTATTATGGATTTAGATTTATAAGATAGAAAAGAAAATGTTGAAATAATTCATTTAGAGTTTATAAATTTTTCGAGTAGTGAGATTATTATAATTTAGTAGTGATTTTCAGCCATTTATTTTTTATTTTTTATTAATTTTAATACCAAAAAATAGAAAACAAAGATCAGCAAAAATATTAGATTTTATATAAAATTAACTCATCAAAAAATCACTAGTTCGACATTTGGTTATAATAAAAACTAGAGGCAATAGTGGCAGTTCTACAATTTTATTGGTGAAAAATAAAAAAAAAGAATAAGAATGAAAAAAATAATTTTGAAACTCATTCTAAGTATAAGCATACCAAATAAATGAATTTCTTTAAAAAATTTAAGGGTAAAATTATTATTTTAAATGATAAGGGATGTATGTGTAATTTTTTAAACCTCAAGGGAGCTCAGTGAAATTGTTAGAAACCTCAGGGTAGGTTTCTGAAATTATCCCAAAAAGAAATGAAAGAAAGCAAATATATTTCAGGTGTCATATTTATAAAAATGTAAAATTAATTAGAAAAAGTAAATAAATATAAGGGAGTGTAAATAAGATTAGATACAGAAAGTATATCAATGTAAGGGAGAATAAAAATGGATCATTAGATGTTAAAAAAAACAAACCATATTTAGATATGTATGCGCGGTGGTAAGAGAGGACGTCTACTTGGCAGAGTATGGATACGTCCATCTCAATTACTTATTTACATAGAAACTAAATATTGTTTTATAATATATACTAGTTTTTAACCCATTTCTTGAATGGGACTATATATAATTTTGTAAAAGATTCGATAAAATTAAAAATCATAAATTATATTATATTAAAAAATAATACGCTATTAATAGATTTAATGCTTTACATTTACATATAAAAGATTCTTGAATTATGATTGCAGCCAGACACGGGATTCCAACCCCGTAGCAGCATGAAAGACCGTAAGAGTCATTTCCTAACTACCGGGCCAATCCCAGCAATCTTGTGCATATGCTCCTTGAAAATGAGAAGCAACACATAAAAGCGCTACTAACAAACTTCAAAATTAACTTGTCAAATTTTTGTGTAAAAACAATTAAATAAATTAACATACCACAGTACATGTAGTAGTGATTGATGTTGAGAAATGGTAGAGTTGTAACAGGGAAAGGAAGATATTTAGTAGTGATTGGTATTGAAAAGAGCAAGATTGTAATGGAGGGAAGAAAGATATGCATACATAGCCACCATTACCATTTGAGTAATATGCTAAAATTGAGGGATTCAATAACGAAAAAGATTCATTGTTCCTAAAATTTATAGCACAAATGACTAGGGATGGCAACGGGGCGGGGTTGGGGCGGGGGACCCCTCCCCCGTCCCCCGCCCCGTTGCCTATTAGTTCCCCCCGTCCCCCGCCCCGTCCCCCGCCTCCCGCTCCCCCCGCCCCGCCTTGCCCCGCTTCCCCCGCGGGGGCACCCGCGGGGTTAATAAAATTTTATTATATAATTTTATTATAATTAAATTTTAATAAATAATCAAGTACTAAAATATCAACACATCACCAAATTATTATTCATTGTAATTTTACAATTGAAACTCATAAAAACAATCAAACAGAAGTTATTTGAATACAATCCAATATGATGAAATAAATATAACTAAAATAGTCAAATTTTCACTTTTAGTACAAATGCAATCACTAATTCATCATTGTGTTTGTGCTTTTTTTTTGAGAAAAAAGTGTTATTCTATTAAGTGTAATTAGAAATTTAGTATAAATGTATTAGTAAATTTAGTATAACTAATTAATAAATTCTATTAGTAGACATGTATATTCATATAATTGATAATATCAATTATATTACATAAACTAATATACATTATATAATACATCTAACTAATAATATCATTATCATAAGTTTATAACTAATTAACTTACATATAATATATAGTCATTTATATATATATATATATATTTTTTTTTTTTTTGCGGGAGATGGGGCGGGGGAGTATACCCCCGCCTCCCGCCCCGTTTCTAAGCGGGGGGAAAAAATTCCCCCCCGCCCCCGCCCCACCCCCCGCCCCGTGAGCCCCATGCGGGGCGGGCACCCGCGGGCACCCGCGGGCACCCGCCCCCGTTGCCATCCCTACAAATGACCAAGTCGAATTGCATGTGCAGAAAATAATGGAAACCTTAGAAGTACTTTTTTTAGGCATTGATTGATTTCAAAAAATTTTGGTTCAAATACTACACCTAAAAAATGACCAATTAAATTTTTGAAAAATAAGTGAATGTTTCAAAAAGTATGATTAATTATTGTTAACAAATATGAAAAACCTAAAAGCTAACCAGTTAAATTGTGAAATGTGACCACATAAAATAGAGAAATTATGTAAGCATAGCAAAAAAACATTAATTACGTGATAAAAGTAAGGACTAACAAATTGTAGAGGGGGGTTTTTCATACATTCACTTCATCTAATTTTCCTATTCATAAATGAGATTTGTTTATTTTTCTTTCATTATATCACAAAAAGAACTAAGATTTAGTCTCTGTTTGATAATCCAATTCAACATTTAAACTTAATAGATTCAGATTTTAACATGTTTAGACACGTTTGATAATCAAAAATTGAATATTTGAATTAATTAAGTAACATTGAATTTCTTAGATAAAACTTGCTCCAAAAAATCCGTAATAAACTATTCACTTATCACTTAAGGTGCATTTGGTAAAATTTAAGTCTAAAAACTGAAATATGAAATCTAAAGTCTGAATCAATTAACTTATTTAATTATTAAGTACTAAAATATGACACATTTGAATACATATCACATTAAGTGATAACTGAATAGTTTATCACTTATTGGAGCAAGTTTTATCTAGGAAATTCAATATCATTTAATTAATTCAGATATTTAATTTTTGGTTATCAAACGTGTATGAACATGTTAAAATCTGAATCTATTAAGTTTAAGTACTGAATTGAGTTATCAAATAAGGCCTCAATGTGATATACACTTCAATGTATCAAATTTAGTATTTAACAATTTAATGACTTGACAGATTCAGATTTCAAATTTCAGTTTTTAAACTTCAGTTTTATCAAATGCTCCTTAATTTCATTAGATTGAAGAATCTTTACAAATCAATACTTGCAAAACTGAGATTTATTTAGTTTCTAACACTTAATTTGGATCTCATTGTAAGTAATTTGGGTGTAAAAATGTATTAAGCGGTAGTTTGTAAACCAACCACGCATATAAAAATTCTTGGCCTGATTTTCCATGTTTTTCCAACATTTTGAGCTTCAAGGCAAAGAATGTTTTCAATATATAGTTGGAGCTAACCCATGCAAAACCTTCTATTCATGCAGATATCCTTGGAGATCTTATAAAAGTCACCCCTATGTAAGGATATTTAAGTTGGTGGGAATTTTTGTGACTGAAAGAATCTGATGAAAACTTCCTTAAATCTCTTTCCTAACATAATTTATCTTTTAGTTCTGAACATGCCTCTATAAAGCATCCTTGTCCTCTTAAATTCATTGCCGGTCCTTTTGTATATATCTTCCTGGTTCCATAGTAGTAGCATTTAGAGGATTTCTGTTTGGCTTTTGAATAAACTGTTTCTTGAAAAGACTGATCAAATTGAAGACAAATCATGGAAACTTCAAAACTAGAGAGCGAGTTTTGTTTGGATATAATTTACTAATGAATGCACAATACTGCCCGATCTATGTTATATTTTCGGGAGAATGCATGGACAGTATACGAAACAAGAGAAGACATGTGAATATATTCTGAAAATTTTCGTCCTCAATGCCAGTGGCACAGTTACGTACATTGTCATGAGGGTGGGCAATTGCACCCGTAAACTTTTGAAAATTAAAACTTATGCATGGAGTTTTTTAGAAATTGAATAGAGGGGAGTATAAATGATGTTGAATCAAATATGTCATATAGGAAACAATAGCAACAAAAACAAGAGTGAATTTCGATATAGACAGACATGTTTCTCTTTCAGTTGATGAAAGTTTGATAAGAGATTAACAAACAAATCAGTAGAAAGAAATAGCATTAGTGTTTGGATATTTTTAACTAAACCGTGTAATTAAAAAAAAGAAAAAAAAAGGAAAGGAAAAGGTAAGCCGAGTCTACAAAGCCACAAGGTCAGTTTTGGAGGGAGGGTTTGGAGAGAGGATCCAAAGCACTTGGAAATGTTATAGCAACAATGAAATTGTGGATATTACACTAATTGAAGGATTTGGGGAGAATTACCTTATTTTCATAAGGAGATTAGTAAATCTAAGACAACTAACAAATGAAATAAAAGAAACTGCAATATAAGAAGGATGTTTGATTGAATGATTTGTTGAGGATATTAAGGACGTTAGTAAGTCTATGATAGCTAAGCATTGAAAACAAAGAAATTGCAATTAGATGACCTTCGTACAAGAAGCATCTCTGAGCTGAGGTTAGATAGTATTATTCACTGTTTTCTTACGTAGATTTTTAAGATGATTTTTTGTAGCTGATTTTCGGAAAATTTCATATTTCCAGTTCATTAAGCATATTTTTTTCTCCAATTATGGGTTGAAACTTTTAGTTTGTTTTTTCTCCAACGTCTACCTTTTGTTTCACTTTTTCTCTTTTCTAATATCAGTTTCTTCTTTGGAAAAATGTTATTTGTACTCCCATTTTTGTTAATCACGCTTTCGCTATTATTTTAATCATATAATTTTCATTTATTAGATTATATGATAAAACAAATAATGAAAGTGCAAATAATAAAAAATGGAGTGCAAATTAGTGAATTTCCCTCTTCTCATTATTTGCTATCTGTTTTTCCTTCTTTCAGAACCCAGAAAGAGAAAAGGAAGAGTAAGGTTCCATTTGATAAAACTGAATTTGAATTCTGAAGTCTGAATTCTGAATTCTGAATACTGAAACAATTAATTTGTTGAATTTTAAGTACTGAAAAGAAATATATGAATGTCTAAATTTTAATGTTAAACCTATTTATACTGTTTGATAAACATTTATAATTGAATGCTTAATAAATTAAATTTGACAAATTTGCCCTTATATCTTTTCATCCAAAAAAGAAATAGAACCTATGATTTAATTAGCTAAAAATGTTAGGTATGAAAATGATAATATTTATTTTTAAATTAAATTAATATAAAAGATGAAATATATTATATGTGGAGTATGGAGAAGATGTGAAAATCATTCAAAAGGGAGAAAAAAGAAAAAAAATCATTAGATAGAGAATATTAGATTGTTTAATTAGATAAGAATTTTGAACATAATTAACAAACAACGATAGATTTGGTAGATAAGATAAGGTAATTGAAGTAATTCTATTGATTCCTATTAGAATTAAGCATTCAGTTGGAATTCTTGTACTGAAAAAAATACACACAAGTTTAGCACTACTTAACAAGTTCAGCAAATGAATTTTCATTTATCAAACACTCAAAACATCTGAATGTATGAAAAAATTCAGATTCAGCACTTTTTTATGTTATCAAACAGACTCTAAGGCTCCGTTTGATAACACTGAATCTGAATTCTGAATTTTGAATTCTGAATACTGAAATAATTAATTTGTTGAATTTTAAGCACTGAAAAGAGATATATGAATGTCTGAATCTTAATGCTGAATCTATTTATACTGTTTGATAAATATTCATAACTTAATGCTTAATAAGCTAAATTGTACAATTTTGCCCTTCTATCTTTTAATCCAAAAAGAAAATAGAATCTATGATTTAATTAACTTAAAATTATTAGGTATGAAAATGACAATGATTGTGAAGAGCAATGCATACAATGACAATGTTTCTTTGTGTAGGAAAAGGGTATGGTTTCATCGTTTTGAGAATGAAAAAATGACCTTTTAATACTCCAAAAGCACGTTCAATTACATTTCTCAATCTTGCATGTGCTTGGTTAAAGCATTCTGCTTTTGATCTTGGACGAGAAGCATTTCGAAAATCAGACAACCAATATCTAATATTTCGATATGGTGTCATAAAGCCACGTGTGTGTGGATAAGCTGCATCACATAAATAATATTTATCTGCACAAAAAAATATATATCAAAATATAAATGTTTGTGGATGAAAATTACTACAAAAAAATACTATTGTTAAAAAAAATTTTTGAATAGAGAATATCAAGTTGTTTTGTTTAATTAGATAAGGATTTTGAATAGGGAATATTAGGTTGCTTAATTAGATAAGGATTTTGAATGTAATTAACAAACAGGGATATATTTGGTAGATAAGATAAAGTAGTTGAAGTAAATCTCTTGATTCTTATCAAATTAAGCATTCAGTTATGATTCTTGTGCTGAAAAAAATACATACAAATTCAACACCATTTAATAAGTTCAGCAGGTGTATGAAATAAGGCAAGAGCTAATGGACAGGAAGCTGGGAAGTTAATGACCATTCTCAAGGTGTATGAAAAGGCAACTGGTCAGCTTATCAACATGGATAAATCTTCGGTGTTCTTCAGTAAAAACACAACCCAAGCGGTAAGAGAGGTAGTCTGTCAATCAATGGGATCTAGTCAGCAGATAAGACAGGGTCAATACCTCGGCCTCCCTATGATTATAACAAGATCTAAAGGTCAGGTGTTTGGGTACATACGGAATGCTATTGATAAGAAACTGCAGAGCTGGAAAAATAAGCTGCTAAGCCAGACAGGGAAAGAAGTCATGCTTAAAGCAGTAGCTATGGCTATGCCAACCTACACCATGTCTTGCTTCAAACTGAGCTCTAAGATGTGCAGAGATATTAGTGCGAAAATGGCAGACTATTGGTGGGGGGAGACAGAAGGAAAGAAAATGATGCATTGGATTGGCTGGAGAAAGATGACAGAATCAAGAAGTAAGGGCGGCATGGGATTCAAAGACTTGCAAGGGTTCAATAGAGCTTTATTGGGCAAAAAAGTTTGGAAGTTATTAACACAACCAAATTTGCTAGTCAGTAGAGTCCTGAAGGAAAAATACTACCCCAAGCAATCATTATTCACCTGTAAGGTCCCTCAAAATGCTTCCTGAATTTGGCAAAGTTTGGCTGATGTGAGAAAAGAAGTATAGAATGGTGTCAAGAGGAAGATAGGAAATGGCAAGGCAAAGAGAATCTGGGAAGACTGTTGGATTCCAGACAGCAAAAGTGGGAAACCAACTACACCAAAGCCACCGGGGTGTCAACTTCAGCTTGTGTCAGATCTTATCGTCAACAACAGATGGAATGCTGTTTTGATATTCAGAATTTTCAACCAACAAGATGCTGAAAGGATACTGAAGATACCTATAAGCTTTACAGAGAAGGAAGATGGTCACTACTGGGTACACTCTCAAAATGGTCAATATACTACTCAATCTGGATATAAGAAATGGATGAAGGAAAAAGAGCTGGAGAGTATAAGAAGGAGGGATGATGCTGGGACAAGCTATGAAGGATCTATCAAGAGAGCTTGGAAAGCACTATGGAAGCAGAAAGTGTGCCAAAAAATGAAAGTATTTATATGGAAATGTCTGCATGGAGGTCTCCCAGTGAGAGGTGAAATTCACAGACGAACAAGGCAAGGAGCTCCTAAATGTGCAGCGTGTGGAGAAGAGGAAGAAACAATAGAACACCTGCTGCTCCAATGCAACAAAGTAAAGAAAGTATGGAAGCTATCGCCTGTACAATAGGATGGAATACAGCATACATCAAACTGTTTCATCAAATGGTGGACTGCAATCGTGGAAGTTCAAGAAGAGAGAGGAGGGGAGGACCAAGTGAACCTCACCATAAATATTCTCTGGCAGATTTGGAAGGCCAGAAACGAGAGGGAGTTTGAATACAAGGAAAAGGAACCTCATAAGGTAATACAAAAGGCGGTGAAGGGATGGATGGAATTTGATGAGGCTAACAGAGGGAAGGAGACAAGGAAGAACACCCAGGGAACAGAAATACTGGAACGTGTTGAGCAAGATCAAAGCCAGAGAGAGAACCAAGCCAGGCTGATGATCAAGGTCCACACTCACCAAGACAGAAGGCAACATATGGTGGGGATTGGAATCACTGCTACTGACTTGGCAGGTAATCTACAAGCAATCTGGGCATTAAGAGAAAGAATGTCTGGAGACACAAAACAAGACCAAGCTGGTGCGGTGAGGCTTGTACTACTGAATGCAATCAGTCAAGGCTGGACGAGTATAAAAGTGGAGCTGGAAGATAGGGAGCTGGTAGAGTGCATAAAACATACAAGGACCAGCAACCAACAGATGGCTACTCTGATGGAGGATTTACAGTACATTAGTAATTTGTTCCAAAAGTGTTCTTTCTCTTTTGTTGAATCAGGATTTGTAGGAAGTATCAAGTTGAGCATGCATGCTCTAAACATCCTTGTAGATGAGGAATGAGTGAATTCTAACTTGAGGTGCTAGGCACTAATGTTTTGGTAGGACTATTGTCCTGATGACTGGACCTTCGTCCAAATATTGTAATTATTGAGTACTTCTATAAAGCTAACGTTTCGACAAAAAAAATAAGTTCAGCAGGTGAATTTTTATTTATCAAACACCCACAACATCTGAATGTCTGAATGAATTCAGTTTCAGCACTTTTTTATGTTATCAAACAGGTACTAAATCATTAAATGCTGTCTCCATCGACTGGACTGAACCTTCTTCTAATCTCTAAATCAGACAGCGTTAAGCCTGCAGAATCAATTACCAAGGGCCCACTAATAGGTCCAACTTATTTTCACTGCTTAAAGGCATATTAAATACATGGGCTGGCCTAGTGGTCCAATTATCGAAAGAAACAGAACAATTGTTAATGGAGTCCTGAAGGCCCATTAAGGCTGCCTTAATCGAATTTTCACCTTGTAATCTGAAGCATTAAATTACGCTCCGTGGTTAGAGAGCTACTTCAAATTAGCAAAGAGGAAATTATTGGACGAAGAATTCTTGTAATTGACTACGTGGAGATTTTTAACGAGGGTTACATTTCAAGGAGCAATACAACAAAGGAAAGGGGGAAAATAGAAAAAATTAAACAGAGAAAGAGATAAAAAAAAAAAAAGAGCAAATTGCGTAAAAAGTCACTAAACTATGCACTTGTGCTGATGACCGATAAGTGTCTCGATTAGGACATTGGCAATCACAGTGATGACTGATGTTGACAATTAATGATGGAGAACTGTTTAAATTGAAATTAAATAAATGAAATTGATTGTGAAACACGATAGGCGTAAAATTTAATACCATACTTTTTTAGGTTATTCTCTTAATGTGCATATTTATTGTTCAAATATTCACACTTGTTAAGGTGGTGTCTATTGCCCTATCAAACGGGCTTATTTGAACTTTGTCAAAAAAAAAAAAGGTTAGTCCTTGTGGCAACATATATATATATATATTATATAATTTTGGATAACTTTTTATATACCATTAATGTATAATTTTTTTTTTTTTACATTAACAGGTTTAAATCATGTCATGTAACATGAATTTAAATTTAAAATTCTACTAGGAAAGGGATGGATTTGATGATACGGAGGAATACACTTAAAAATTTTAAAATTCAAATTATGCATATGTAACATACATTCAAAACTACTCATGTGAAAAAATAATTGCACTATTAGTACATATAATGTTAATCCTAAACACAGTGTATACGAAGCTCTGATCCTAAAATTTTTAATTACACATGCATATAGATAAAATAATGTTGACTGTGGCCTTGTTTGGAAACGAATTTAATGAATTTTCTACTAAAAAAATTTCTACGTTTTCCGTGAACACATTTTTCAATCACTTTTTTATTTCACACATATCAAATCATTACAATATATTTTCTACAAAATTTCCAAAAAATTGCAATCCAAACACATATAGATAAAAATAATGGTTGATGGTAAGTGACAACAAACTTAGTTGACTTATCTTTTTGGGGGTGAAAAGTAAACCATGTGTTTAACTATAAAATTATTAGTATATATTTCAGTAATATTTTTGTTTTTATTAATTAATCATGAAAAGGATCTGTTTGACAAATTTAACAGAAGTATCATATCAAACAAAGTAGTTTAAGTCTAAGTAGATCATCCTTATTTTTTAAATAATTTTAATCATTAACATAAAGATTGAACGACTCCTCTTGTTGACTAGTCCATTATGGACTCGCTAACTAACTCTTTGATGCATGGCCTGCGTCACCTTTCAATCAATTAACATTCAACAACACATCTTAGTTGTAAATATCGATAATTTTCGTCCTATTATGAATTTTACTTTAATTTTTATTTTATTTTTTTCTGCTCTTTTTAGCTTTTTGGATTCCCTACTTGTTTTTTTCCCTAACTTTTCCCCCCTGTGCCCAGATCAGGTGTTTCCTTTCCCAGGGTCAAGCTGCTAAAGAATCAAGAAACATACAACATGAGAGGAATGCTTGGTTCCTCAGCAAATCCAATTGAGCCTAGACTCAGAGTTTCTACACCTAGGTAAGCCCATAATCTGTTCTGCATTTTCAACTACTACTACTACTTCTGCTAGTCCCTTTTGTAGTTTTTTGTTTAGATTCATTGCTTTGCTTTTAGTACATGTTGTTTGATTTTTGGCTAAAAGTACTATATTGTTGAATTTTAAATAGAAACCCTCTTTTACTCGTGTGTGTATTTATGTAGAAAATGTGCACGGACCATCATCAGATTTTACACTTTGCTGCTTAGTTTTTTGAGCAAGAACTTCAGCTTCAACTGTTGGTTCTTCTGGATTTTCTTGCAATGTAGATTAAACCCATTTGATTCTTTTTAATTAGAAGAACTAATCATTTCTGCTTTGAAAGTGCTTGAGATTCTTGATTGTCATTGGATTCCAGATTGAACCCTCTTCGCCATATTTTAATTAGAAAAAATGGATTTAGTTTCTTTGCAGATTACTGTTTGCAGAAACCGCTGCCCAGCGGAACTGCTGTAAAGCGTACTTTTATTTGGGGGGGAACTGGTGTGAAGTGCAAATCAAAAGTTGGATTTGGCTTAGATTAAGCATAAAAATTGGTTGAATATTTGATTAAATTGATTGGACTATAGTTCGGCCATTAAATTTGGATCATAATCGGTTAGGTAAACTTTGATTTGTTGTTTTCTTGGTTGAGGAGCCAGGATGGTTGTGATGGTGTTGTTATATAGGATTATGGGGTTATTTTGGATTTCTGAACATGATTGGACTGTTGCGTGTTTAGTAATGAATTATTACTTGTAAATGGTTAGTTTGATTGAGTTTGCTGGCCAACAAGGCACATATGGTAATATGCAAGTGTTGGATTTTGTACAATTAGTGAGAAAGCTTAACTTCTGCGCAAGATTAAGATTGTATTTTTTTCCTTCCTGTGAGAGGAGAAGTGAGTAAGCACTACCAATCTTATTTGACATCTCTCTCTCTCTCTCTCTCTCTCTCTCTCTCCGTGAAAGCTGGTCTGGGGGAAGAGAGGCACTATTCCATTCATTAGCTTCATTGTGATAACATTTGCTGTACATGAGGTTAACTGAAATGAAAAGTCATGTTTGAAACATGGATTTCCAGAAGTGTAGCTTTACCGTTATTTTCTTCATTCCAAAGTTGTTTTCTTGGGGATCTAGAGGGGGCAGTGCAGTTGTTTACCGTTACTTTTTCCCATAATTACGTAAAGTGAACTGTATGCTTCAGTTTAAATAATATATGCCATATTTGAGATTCCTCGTATGTTTAACTATTAGCATCTTTCTTGTTACTAACCTTATATTAACTCTCTTTTATTTGCTTCAGTGAAGAAGCCAACAAAAAAAAGTTATTAAGAAGTAAAAGTTCCAGAGATGGGGAAAAGGTGCTCTATAGTCCCAGGCAGGAGAGAGTTTTGAACTGTAAATTCACTACTTTAAAGCTTGTCTTGGGCATTATTATACTGGGAGCATTTTTGATGACCTTACACTCCCCAACAATTTATGAAGCAGAAAGTGCATCAACCTCTGGCTCTGGGTATGCTGTTTTTGATGCATGATCCGCTGCATTTGGTTCTTTTTGAACCTTTTATGTTACTTCTCATTAAGCTGACGTGATTCTGACCTATTTGTCTATATTTACTGGTTAACTTACTTTTTTTTTGTATTTAACATTACTGATCATATAGAGGACAGTTTTATACCCCTTTTTACCATTCAATTTTAATCTAAAAGTTATCATCTATTCAAATCATAATCACTTTCTTGTTTTTGGAACAGTCCAAATTTGGTAAATAGATGGACAAGAGATATTACTGCTGCAGATGGACGCTATGTATCTCTTTTAGCTATTAACTGGGATGAAGTGTCCAAAGTTGTTAATAGACTGACTGATAGAAATGACTACCGGGGAATAGGATTGCTAAACTTCCATGAAAGTGAAATCGGTCAATGGAAGCTGTTCTTTCCAGATGCTGAGCATGTTCTTCTTAACCTCGAGAGTGTCACCAGTGATGTTACATGGGATACATTATATCCTGAATGGATAGATGAAGAAGAAGAATACGAGGTTCCCACATGTCCTACTCTGCCAACGATTCAGTTTTCTGGTAAACCACGTATTGATTTCATAGCAGTGAAGCTTCCCTGCAACAAATCTGGGGAGTGGTCAAGGGATGTGGCTCGTCTGCATTTGCAGCTTGCTGCCGCTGGACTTGCTGCAACTGCAAAAGGATCTCATGCAGTTCATATCCTTCTGGTCACTGATTGTTTCCCAACACCTAATCTCTTTAGTTGCAAAGAGCTGGTTGCACGTGAGGGTAATACGTGGCTTTATGAACCAAATTTACATACACTAAGAGATAAGCTTCACCTTCCAGTGGGATCTTGTGAGCTTGCAGTTCCTCTCAAGGCTAAAGGTCAGTTGGATTCAAGTTCTACTCTGTCAATTAACTTTAGAAATCCTTAGTTAACATTACATACTTCAACCAGAAGCCGAATGTGCCCAGAACAGCCGATCCTTAGAGTCCTGGAGACTCAAGGGAATCTGCAAAATATTCTCCCTATCCTCCTTATCAAATACCCTTCCCAGTAACTCCTCATTCCATCTTCCATTCTTGATCAGTTCACTCACTGTGCACAAACCCAATGTTGTATCCTGTTCTGAACTCACCTTCCCTCCTGTCAACCCAGGAACCCATCTATCCTTCCAGATGTCTATAGTTTTCCCATCTCCCACTCTGATCCTCATTTCTTCCTCCAGCAAATCCCTCGCACTCAGTAAGCTTCTCCAGCACCAAGAGTCAGTATTTTTCCTTTTCAGCTTCCAGATAGAGGTTCCTCTGAAATATTTAGCTTTAAGGACTTTACTCACAAGCAGATTTGGCCTAGTAAGAACTCTCCATAACTGCTTAGCCAGAAGAGCCACATTGAAGTTTTCTAAGTTTCTAAAACCCAAACCCCCATTTTGCTTAACATCAGATAACTTTCCCCAACCTAACCAATGCAACTTCCTCTCCTCTCCCTTACCTCCCCACCAAAACTTAGCCATTTCCCTCTCCATACCCCTGCATAACTCCTTAGTGAGCTTACAACATGACATCACATAAGCTGGAAGGGCCATAACCACTGATTTCAGTAACACTTCCTTCCCTGCCAAACTGAGTAGCTTTTCTTTCCAACCTGATATCCTACTAATCACCCTATCCTTTACAAAGTTAAACACTTTTCATTGACAGCTCTAAGCAGATTGCCAGAATGAAAAAAACTCTGGACAGCATTAATCAGATCCAACTTTATATCAGGCCAGAATTTTTGAAAAAAAAGAGGGGTCATACCGTCAGGACCAGGTGACTTGTTTGGATGCATAGAAAAGACCGCTCTGTGAACCTCCTGCTCAGTCACTGGAAGAATGAGCTGCTTGTTCATCTGATTAGTTATAGACTGTGGTACCTCACTAAGAATTGCATCAACTCCCTGAGGTGACTCAGCAGCAAAAATCTCCTTGAAGTACTGGATTATTTCTGCACCAGTCTCCTCCTCATCCTTACACCACACCCCATCTCTCCTCCTGATAAGGCCAATCTTGTTCCTTTTCCTCCTTCCAGCCACACAGGCATGAAAATAGTTGGTATTCTTATCTCCCTCCACTAGCCATTTCTGTCTTGCCTTTTGACTCCAATAGACCTCTTCCTCTTTATAGGCTTCAGCCAACCTTCTCTTCAGAGCTACTAGCTTCACCCCTTTCCCACTAACATTACTTTCTTTTAACTCCTTGATCTCTTTTTTGGTTTGTGAAATAACTCTTCCAGAGTTTCTCCCCTTCTGCTTATGCCATCTCAATAATTCCACTCTGCACTGTTTAATTTTAAACTGAAATCTAAAACAACGAGAGCCTATGCACTTAGTGTTCCATACTGACTTCACTAAACTGCCCACCTCCTTATGTTGAATCCAATTTTTATTAAACACAAATCTTTTCTTCCACCTCCTCCCTGTTGCAGGTTTAGTATCCACCAGCAACATACAATGGTCAGAAGCCTCTGTCTCCAGATGCCTGCAACTTGCATTCCTGTAATGGTTGCACCAACTCCCAGATCCTAACACTCTATCCAAGCATTCCCTGATTTCCCCCTCATTATCCCATCTATTACACCATGTCCAAGGTTTCCCTTCATAGCCAATATCCACCAGCTCATTATTATTTATGAAAGCTCTAAAAGTATTAAAACTATTATCTGCTCTATCCCTACCACCCCATTTCTCTCCCTGAGATACTATGTCATTCATATCCCCCATTACGACCCAAGCCTCCCCCCATATCTGCCTCCTTCTATTAATCACCTCCCATTGAGCTTTCCTGATACTAGCATCTGGACTAGCATAGATACACACACACCACCACTCCAAACTTGTATCACTATCAACAATCAGCAGTTCTATTGTGAAAGTAGTAAATAAGACCTGTTTAACCTTCACCTCTTCCTTCCACAACACTGCCAAACCACCAGCTAAACCCACTGGATCCACCACAAAAAGATTATCAAATTTAATTTTTTGCTTAACACTGTTCAGAACACTTTTTTTATTTTTTGTTTCAGAAAGGAAAACTAAAGAAGGGAAGTGGAGTAGCACAGCCTCCTTGAGCTGGGGAACTGTCAAGGGGCTTCCAACACCTCGACAGTTCCACACCAGAGCTCTCATTGAGACTTGGGAGCCCCATTAAGGGAGGGCTCCACCACCTCAGAAACATCCATGTAACACACCTCCTGGTCAGCTCTTTTATTCCTTTTCCAAGAGAACCCCGACTCAGGTACACCATCCTTCCCTAAGTCCTCCTCAGAACCTTTCCTCTTTCCTGACTCAACCTTTAGCTTCCCATTAGACAAATCTCTCAGAGGTTCCCGTCTCCCTACAGCTTGCACCACCCTCTTCCATCCTTTACAGTTCTTTCCCTTCCCCTTCTCTGCAGTTAACTGACTAGCACTTAACTTCCCCCTACTCAGCTCCCCTTTACCTGATACCTCAGTGTTCACCTCCTTCACTTCCACTGCTATGAGCTGATCCAATCCCTTGTTAACATCACAGTCCATCCAACCCTGCTCAAGCACCACCCCCTCTGAAGTCTGATCTAATCCTACCTCTTCAGACCTTCCCTCTTCTCTACTTTGAACCTCACCTGTTGCAGTAGTTTCCCTCTTGACCTGCTCCCCACTCCTTCCCTCTGCACTACCTTGCCTTGCCATCATCCTCAACCCCTTTACGCTCTCCTCTACCTGCTGGATCTCTATACCCTCAAACCTCTCCTTAACCCCCCCACTCCCTTTTCCTTTTCCTATCTGAACCCCTCCCTCTTCATGAGCTTCCTCAGTATAAGTCAGGAGCAATTTTGGAGGTCCCCTATGGTAAGAATTAGCCTCTTTCTGGTTGCTACTACCTGACTTGCGCTCGTCCTCACTATTATTCCTCCTGTTAGGACTCCTTGGAAAACTAGCCCGCATCCAATTACCATACTGTTGTTCTCCTTTGACATCAGAACCTTTCAAACCGCAATTCTTCTCATTATGACCAATGATCCCACAACAGAAGCAAAAATCCGGACATTTTTCATACCTAAATTCTACCCATCTCATTGAGCCATTAAATTTAACCATGGTTCCCCTAGGAAGAGATTTAGTAAGGTCAAACTCCACAAGTAATTTCAAGTGTTTACCCTCTTTACCTCCCCCCGGAGGAATGATTAGCTCCACTACTTCACTGAAAACTCCCCCAATTTTCCTCCCAACGTCTCTGGTAATCCAATGAAGTGGCAGATTCCACACCTGTACCCATATTCTCCCTCTGTCAAATGCTTCCAGATGATCCTCAATACCCTCCTTCCATTTTAGCAGTATTAATGGCTGACCATCATAGATCCATGGTCTCCCATTCAATACTCTCTCCAAATCTACCTTCTGAGAAAACGAAAATTGAAACAAATTAGTCTGAATCTCCGTTACCTTCAGATTCTTTGGATGCAGCCATATGTTCTCCGCAAAACTCCTAACTCCATTCGTATTAGCTTTCTTCTCCCCCCAAACTTTCCCCACCAAGCTTAGGCTACACTCTTCTACTCCTGTTTTGAACTCCTCTTCCTCCAGCCACACACCTTCCTGCTCCGTGTTCGAGAGGTTAAATCTCCGCATCACCTCTTCCAATTTATCCATCCTTCGCAGAACCATAGTCCTCTGCTGCTCCAAACGCCTCGATCTTACCACTGCTGAGCAGGATGAGCAAGCCTTCCTATACTTCCACGCCAAGTACCTACACCACAACCAACCAAAGGAAACTAAAAGGATCAAAACATTCACCTCAAAAAAGAGGAATAAACCGGAACAAACTGGACCCTCTGAACGCCTTAATTCCTGCAAAATATTAGATCTAGCTCAGAATTCAACCCATGTTCCCCAAAATAGAAATCCCAGATTTGATTTGAAATTGGCGCCAAACCATAAAAGGAAATGAATGAAAAGTATCTAACTACGTAAAGTATGGAGGATGAAGGAATGTATCTGTTTGAATGAATAGTAGCTGGTTGAATGAATCGAAATGTATGAAGGATGAAAATTAGTTATTTTGAAAAGAGTGAAAAGGGGAAAACACCCACTACGGGGGATAGAACTCTCTTAGAGAGAGAAAGGCCTCCCAAAACGAGAGACTTAGTCTAAGACTACATATCACTATATTTACATGACACAATGACTTAAAAGCATGATTTGTGAGTAGTGAGCTTCACTAAACTTCCAAGATACTACTAATTTTAGTACTTAAGCGTCTTTTGTAAATGAAATTGCCATAGGATTCAGAAAGTTTGGATTGCACTTTCTGGAGAAAATTTTTTTTATCCTTAATGAATATTTTTTTTATACATTTTCTAATCACTTTTGTTTACTTCATATTATATTCCATTTTAAAAAGTGCTCGAAAAATTCTTCAAAAACTGTAATGCCAAAAAACCTCTTACTCTCATATGGCCGACATTTCTGCATGGTAAAAACTTGGATAAACTGGATCTATAGTCCCACGTGTAGACCAAGAGGCTTACAGTTTGCCACGTCCTCCCATTAAATCGTTCACTGCTTTCACCGTATTAAGAACTCCAAATCTACCCGCCAACAGGTCTCATCTCCACCTCCTCTCCTGAGTTCCTCTGCCACCGTTATCAACACCACCCCACCCCACATTTGTAGACTCATGAACTTAAACACATCAACTCCTACCAATGAAAACATCCTCCTCCCCCACGAAGTCTTTCTAGTAGATCCAGAAATCAGAGGAAAGGTAGGAGTGATGAATTTTCTTGCTCTCTTCTTCTCACAAGGCTTTCTACCCAAATGCGCCCCCCCCCAACCACAAAAACACCCTTTCGTCTCCTTTCTCTCTTTAAAAATTCAATGGATGAAAATATGATTTTGTTCCTGAAATTTGGGTCTTTAAGAATGAATTCCAAATTTCAAACGCGTTCAGAAGGCAGAATCGGTTGATAGTAACAAGGGGAAAAAAAGAGAGAGAGAGAATTTGAATCTCTGAATATTTACTATATTAACTACACTGTAGTTGGGATGTTCAAAAGGAAGGCCACAGGGACACAAGAAGCCTTGAAAAGGGAGCTTCTTGATTGTGTTATTGTTTTAAGGCATCAAGTCAGGATCCCTTCATAGTAGGACCGTACCTATCGTAGGTAGGGACGCAAAGAACGACACGTGTTGTAGTGTAATGTGCTAGTAACAGATACGTTATGTTGTGGCCAATGCGCGTGGAGATGAAACAAAATAGAACGTGTTCGAATGCAACAAGTATCAAGGAATAGCGTATGCTGGCGACTGCTTAGGATAGTAGAGGAAGGGATAATTGTAGGATTGAATCAGAAGTGCATAGCATTTGCAAATTTTCCCGCAAGGAATGGAAAAATGCGACAACTCCCTTTAAATGTTATTGTGTGTAGAGAAAGTATCGAAATTAAAATAGATAATAATTATAAATTTGACACGTGCGGGGAGAAGAAATTGGAAGAACAAAAATTGGAGGTAAATGTACTAGTTGTGCGTCAACTTAAAATAGAAAAGGATTCACACACACATATATAATATATATATTTAGTACCCAAATATTCAGCCCAAGCATCCGATTGAGCTTTGAATTGTTCATTCTTTTTTCTCAATTTTTTAATTGATTTGAAACGATCAAAATATCATTAATGTCTTTTTATTTGCATTGGAACTAAATATATGCTTTTATTCATTAAGTATAGTCTGCAAAAGCATACACTTGCAAATGTGGCATTTGAAAAATAGGAAAGAAATGTTATTTGACTATAATTAACAATCAAAAATTGTATTGGTTAGTAACGTTACCGAAATTAAAATCAACAATTAAATTTTATAAACTGGTGTTAAGGAAACCTCCCTCAATTCATTTATTGTTTTACGAATCTTACCAAAAGCAAGCATGACAATCTAAGAACTGTAATACGAAACTAAGGAAATATATTTGCAATTGGTTGTTTTCACTAAAAATGCCCATGAACCATTTAATGATTTAATGATACCAACCTTGTGTGAAGTAAAATATGTATCCTCTCGCCATGTGGACGTATTTAAAATTTGTTATCTTTTATTATGTCTATATTTTTTTTTATTTAAAATAAATCCCCTCATTTTCACGCGCTTCCCAAATCCATGGTTCATCATTTATATTCAATTTGATCAACTTTACTGATGACCTACCTCATATAAATTTGTATTAATTGTGTGTTCTATATTTGTTGTCCATGAAATTGTATGTATTGTTGTGTAATGAAATCGATAACAGTCCTTGAATAGTAGTACTGGTTTGGTTTTTTATGTCTATTACTAAAATATGTGACGTTAATGCCGAGGTATTGGCATTTTTTTCCACTCTTTCATCTTTAGAAGAGTGATATAAATCCATGCATATAGACACAGACATAAATGTATTGTGCGTGTGTTTGAAGACAACATTTGCATCCTAAGCAGCCATTGAGCTTTTGTGTCTCCATTATTGTTTCTGAAGTTTTTAAATTTTTGGAAATTTTTAAAATGTCATTATTAGTTTTGTGCTTGGATTGAACCCAAAAATATGGTTGTATTAGTTAAGTTTAGTTGGTAAAGTCAAAATCTTCCAAACATACCATAGCAAGAAGTAGGAACCATTGGCAATGATTTTGCAATATAATTTCAATTTCAATTACTTACAAAAATAAAATATCATCATGCTTGATATTGGTTAAGTTTACCAAAATAAGAATGAACAATTAAATGCTTCAACTTAATAATAACGAAACCTTCCCCAATTGATTTAGTCTTTGTATTAGACTTAACAAAAAATTAGTTTGACGTATTTAATTCCTATAAAACAAAGTTAGGGAAATATCATTGCAATTGGTTAATTATATTAAAATTAAAAACAGACATATTAATGGGCGAATGGTGAGTGTGTTTGGACAGCCAATTATTTGGCCAAATATATTTGCTGATATCACCATTACAATTTCCAATACACCTTTTTATCTTTCCAATTATCTTTTTATCTCACATACATCACATCACAAAAAGTGCTACAGTAAAAATATTTCAAATAACTTACAATCCAAACACACTCGGTATTTCTTGGCATTTGGTTGCATCCGGACACGTTCCATTTTGTTTCATCTCCACGCGACGTTGGCCATAACATAACGTTACACTACAACACATGTCGTTCTTTGCATTCCTACCTACGGTAGGAGCGGTCAACGCGATCTTACCATCAAGAGATCCCATCAAGTCGTCAAAATGCAGAGAGGGTTTGGGAAAGTTAAGATGACAAGTAGGAAACGGAAAAATCTACCGCAAACGGAAAAACTGGTTTTCATTGGGTGGACTCGTACGCTAGATCTACCAAGTATTTGACCATTTGAATTAGTGTCTCAATGTCCATGTTGCACATATGTCTATCGATGTGTTCGATGATGAAGGCTGGTGTTCAAGTATTAATTTTTAGAAAAACAAGTTAAAAGAGAAAAGTGTCCAACTATATAGGAGTGCAACGATTGCCACAAAAGTTATAAAAGATTATATTTAATGAACTTTACAAGGAATATTTTTTTTATAGCATTAAACTACAAACAATGAATATAATATATATCAATTTCAATCATAATTAATAAGAGTTAGAAAGGTGAAACATCCTTTGGGTTATGGCGAGTTAAGTCAAAAAATATTTTTTTTTATACAATATCCAACTTCAAAAAGTACTTCAATGGTGAATCAAAAATACATCTAAGCCCCTCATTAGTTTGACTATTGTATAATAGATAATTCTATCAGTTTAGAGTTGCTAATCATATAAACTTTATAATCCTAAACCATGTCGTCAATGATAAATATAAACAAGTTTCACCAAATGAAATCATTTCTCTTAAAAGTTAAACTATTCAAATTTGAGGAAAGAAATTTCAGTATAATATATTTACGTAGTGTTACAATTGCAATAGAACTATGAATCATTTTGTAATCCACGATTGAAAGAAAAAATAAAGAAAAAAATTGCTAACATTAATTAAAAAAATTCATAGAATGATGTAAGGGCGAACAACAAATTATTCAAAAAGCTAAAAATATAAACTCAAATGAAAATTTAAAAAGGCACTCATGCAACCCATATCCAACCAAAAGTGGAATGCTTTGTTGCTTGTGCATTGGTGTTGGTTAGAAAAATTAATTTTTAAATATTAAATATTAATTTTTTTCATCTCAATTACATTTATTCTTTCAAAACAATTGATTTTTTTAAAAAGTTTGTGAAACCATAAAAGAAGAAATTTCAAAGCATCATGTTTATGCGTAAAGCATGCGCTCCATTACTAGTTTACTGAAAGGGTGCATTTTAGTGGAATATTTTGAGCATTATTGCACAATTATTTGGTTAAATATTTCATTAATTGGGTGGATTTTTCTAAGATACGATTTTGGTGCCAATTGCAGGATTTGATGCTGAAAAATGCTTAAAATTGAAATTCAGAAGATTTGTCGTACGGGGGGCACTTCAAACAGTGGGATCCACTTGAGAAGTTGAAGAAACTAAATTGTAATAGACACTATTTTATTTTACTTTAGGAAGTCTTGTTTTAATTTTTTAATACCAATTTCTGATAAGGGAAAATCCTCTCCGTGAATTTCGGTGGGACCAAGACAAAAAGAGGGGAGTATTAGACTCAGGAGGTCGGCTTTGCTTAGAGAATTAATTCTTCGTCTGGCTTAGGTTTCTTTTCGTTCTTTGTAGCTTTTGAATGGGGTGGCCCGTAGCTCCGTAAAAGAATCAGGGGACACAAGCCCCAATTGTTGACTTTGCAAATAGCTTTTCCAATTGTATTGACCAAATTGAGTAAGAAGCAATTGAAAAAAGCTTTTCCTCGTAGCATTGTGAGCAATTAGGAGGCAGCCGCCATTGTGGACTCGTTGGCTTTGCCGTTCATTTGGGTTTTGACCGAAACTGGAAGACAGCACCAGACCGTCGTATTTGTATGCTTTGGAGAACAATTGGGAGCAATAAAAATTCATTGCGTTTCTCTTTTGGCGTTGACCGAAGTAGGGAAATTGATCTGAAAACTTTTCCAAACTCCACACGCGTGGCTTGTTCTCTAATTATGGGGAACTAAATTCCTAATTCTAGTCAAGGGGGCAATTAACAAATTGGTTCGATAATTACTGTGAGATCTAAGTCGCTTTTAATTATTTCTTTCAATTATCGGTATTTATATGCTTCCTGCTTTTAATTGCTATAACTTTTGTGTATGATTGATTAGTGCGCAATAATTAATTGTTCATATAGGCTATTATGCTAATTAGGGGTAATTGAATCCGTAATTGTTCGAATATCCTTATCTGAGTAGCAACTGGCGTAATTGGGTTTATGTCAGGGAGACGTATAATCTAATTTAAACGAACCTCGTAGCGTATTTGCTAGTAAGGATTGGGCATTTCTAATTATTAATGCAATCTAGAGATTAAATTCTATAGTCGTACTTAGAGTTATTTTTGGGTTAGAGAAATAGTTAACGGTCGTACCTTAACTATCGAGAAATTAAGGAAGGGTTGGTTGTTTATCGCGTGCATGGCAACTATAACCAATCTATAAATAATTGTTTGAATTATTTTGCATCGATGATCAGTGCCTGAACCGTTTCTGAAGTGTACCCTTGACTAGAACTCTCCTAATTATTTCTTTTAGTTAATTACTTTTTGCAGTTAAATTATTTAGTTAACTTTTAATTCTAAAGCCCCCCATCAATCTTGACTTGAAAAGAAATAAATTTCTCCCCAGTCGCTGAGGAGACGACCCTGCTTGCCACTGTCTACTAGTTAGTGAATTCAGTTAAATAATTAATTCAGGTATATCGCATTAAGCAAACTTTTCGGGAACATGGTGAATCAAGTAACCCATTGCACACTTAGAGTCCCTGCTTCAATACTAGAATTGATTATTGACTGTTTCAGGTGGTAGTTAGGTTTTATTTATTATTATCGCACAGGTTCGGCACCTGTCAATTTTTGCCGCCGTTGCCGGGGACTGGCGTTTGAAATATTTATTTCATTTTGGGTTTAGTTTTTTTTGATATTTTTGCTAGTTTATGCCCCGTTCTTCTCGCACAGGTAAATTGATATACGATTTTGAGATTGAGAAGGCAGCGCGTAGGCGAAGGCAAGAGACCAGGAGACGTAAAGAAGGGCAAGTATCTACTGCAAACGAGTCAATAGAAGACAAATTTAGCATGGCTAACACCCAAACATTAAGGGAGTTGGCTATCCCGGAGTTGACTCACCAGCCCTTGTGCATCACATTTCCCACTTTGGCTGAGAATACCACTTTCGAGCTGAAGTCGGGGTTGATTCACCTCCTACCCTTGTTCCATGGTCTCTCTGGTGAAAAACCCTACAAACACGTCAAGGAATTCGAAGTGGTTTGCTCGAGCATGAAACCTTTTGGGTCATTGAAGAGCAAATTAGATTAAGAGCTTTCCTTTTCTTTCTCAAGGATGCAGCTAAAGATTGGCTATACTACCTACCCGCACGTAGCATTACCACATGGGTACAATTGAAAAAGAAGTTTTTAGAAAAATTCTTTCCTGCATCCCGGGCTGCGAGTTTGAGGAAGGAGATATGCAGCATCAAACAGTATCCCGGAGAATCCTTATATGACTATTGAGAAAGATTCAACAAGTTGTACACTAGATACCCGCATCATCAAATTAGTGAACAACTGTTGATCCTGTACTTCTATGAAGGGCTCCAGTCAACTGATAGGAGCATCATTGATGCTGCAAGTGGAGGGGCACTGGCGAATAAGACGCCAAGAGAAGCATGGGAGCTTATTGAGTCAATGGCAGAAAATTCGCAGCAATTTGGCTTCCGTGAGAGCAACCCCACCCGTAGCATCAACGAGGTAGAGACGTCATCCATTCAACAGCAACTGTCGGAGTTGACGTCTGGTTAGACAATTAGCCGTGGGGAACGTGCAGCGAGCGAAGGTCTGTGGAATCTGCACAAGTGTGGACCACTGTACAGACACATGTCCCCTTTTGCAAGAGGATGGGGCTGAACATGTGAACATGGCCGGAGGCGTACTCGCACCTCGTAGGCAGTATGACCCATACTCCAACACGTACAATTCGAGTTGGAGAGACCATCCCAATTTCAGTTATGGGAACAGGTCACAAAATTCATTCCCAAATCATCCACCAGGATTTCAGCAACCATGGCAAACAAAACCTCAACTCTCGTCCTCCAATTCAGGAAACTCTTTGGAGGATATTGTCAAAAGCCTAGCCACGACTACTACTCAGCTTCAACAGGAGATCAGATTCTTGACCACGAATACCGCTCAGCTCCAGCAGGAGACTAAAGCCTTAACCACGAGCACTATCTAATTCTAGTAGGGCACCAAAGTGGGCATGAAAGACCAGGATGCTTTAATAAGCCAAATTGCAACTGCCATCAACCGCTTGGAGTTCCACGTTTATGAAAAATTGCTATCGCAACCCGAGGCAAATTCCAGAAATGTAAGTGCCATGACACTGAGGAGTGGCAAGGAAGTGGAGGGACCTAAAGTGAAAAATTCGAAGAGCAAAAATGAGGAAGAGATAGAAAAGGAGATTGAAGAGGAAGGGCGCATCCGCGAAGACTCTAAGGTAACATTCACTCCTTCACCTCTCATCAAATCTGACTTACCTTCTTTTCCTTGCAGGTTGGAGAAGACAAAGAAGGTAGAGAAGGAAAAAGAGCTTTTGGATGTGTTTCGGAAAGTAGATATCAACATCCCCTTGTTGAATGCAATCAAGTAGATACCGAAATATGTTAAATTTTTGAAGGACTTGTGCACCCACAAAAGAAAGTTAAGAGGAGATGAACGAGTGGCGGTGAGAGAAAATGTGTCGACAATACTCCAAAGAAAACTCCCTCCAAGGTGTGGGGACCCAGGTATGTTCACAATTCCATGTAAAATAGGAGATACCTCGATTAGGAAAACGATGTTGCATTTAGGGGCGTCGATTAATGTTATGCCTAAAACTATTTATGCGTCTTTAAATCTTGTGCCATTAAAAGGTACAAGTATTATAATCCAACTAGCAGACCATACCAACGCTTATTCAGAGGGATTAGTTGAAGATGTTTTGGTACAGGTCAATCAGTTAGTCTTTCCTGCAGATTTCTATATCCTAGGCATGGGGGATGAAAGGTCACTAAATCCGTCACCTATTTTGTTAGATAGGCCATTTTTTAGCACTGTTAGGACAAAAATATATGTAAATGAGGGTATTTTGTCAATGAAATTTGATGGAAAAATGGTGAATTTTAATATTTTTGATGCGATGAAGTACTCGGATGATACTAACTCTATTTTTGCTTTAAGTGTTATTGAGTCCCTTATGTAGGAAACGTTCGAATTGGGTGGAGAAGATGCACTGGCAGTAGCTTTGGCCAAACATCTTGAGTTGGGGGCAGTTTCTGATATAGAAATAAATGATGAGTTATACCATACGGTTGAAACTTTGCATTCGCTCCCACCAATTTCTCCGAGGTATGAGCTTGTTTCCCTCTTTGTACTAGAGACTCAAACAAAATTGTTGCCTTCTGTTGTGCAGGCACCCGAGTTGGAGTTTAAGCCTCTCTCAAAGCATTTGAAGTATGCTTTTCTCGAAGACAAGGAGACACTGCCAGTCATCATATCTGCACACCTGTCACCTCATCTTCTTCGAGATCATAAGGAGGCGATTGGGTAGAGCATCGCAGACATCAAGGGAATTAGTCCATCCTTATGCATGCACCGGATACGGCTTGAGGATAATGCAAAGCCGGTAAGACAGGCGCAGCGAAGATTGAACCCACTAATGATGGAGATAGTTAAAAAGGAGATACTAAAACTCCTGAAAGTGGGAATCATCTTAGCCATCTCAGACAGTCCCTGGGTGAGCCTTGTTCAAGTAGTCCCGAAAAAGGCGGGGGTTACGGTAGAAGAAAACCGGGAGGGAGAGATGGTCCCATTAAGGAAACCCACAGGATGGCGCCAGTGCATTGACTACCGATGACTGAATGCCGTGGCGAAGAAGGACCGCTTCCCTCTCCCTTTTATTGATCAGATGATAGAAAGATTAGTTGGTCGTGTCTATTACTGTTTTTTTGATGGTTTGTCAAAGTATTTTCAGATCGCGATAACACCGGAGGACCAGGAGAAAATCACATTCACCTGCCCCTTTGGTACGTTTGCCTACCGGAGGATGCCTTTCGGCCTCTGCAATACTCTAACAACTTTTCAAAGGTGTATGGTGAGTATCTTTTCCGAATATGTAGAAAAGATTATTGAGGTGTTTATGAATAATTTTAGTGTGTATAGGGATAATTTTAATGAATGCCTTGATAATTTAGTTTAATTTTAAAAAAATGCATAGAAGCGAATTTAGTCCTTAATTGGGAGAAATGTCACTTCATGGTGGAGCATGGTATTGTCTTAGGACATGTAATGTCGGCTAGAGGCATAGAGGTAGATAAACCGAAAGTCGATATTATTTTTGCTTTACCTTACCCCATAAGTGTACGGGAAGTGCTGTCCTTTTTGGGTCATGCAGGGTTCTACAGGAGATTTATCAACAATTTCTCCAAAATTGGAGCGCCCCTGTTTAAGTTGTTGTAAAAGGATATAGCATTTGACTTCACCGAGGAGTGCAGGATGACATTTGACAAATTGAAGGAATCGTTAACCTCACCGCCCGTCATCCAACCGCCGGACTGGAGCCTCCCATTTGAAATAATGTGTAACGCGAGTGACTATGCAGTGGGAGCAATGTTAGGGCAAAGAATTGGCAGGACGGCACATGCAATCTACTATGCATCAAAGGCGTTGAATGGAGTTCAACTCAATTATTCTACAACGGAGAAAGAATTACTAGCTGTGATTCTTGTATTAGAAAAATTTAGACCTTATTTGTTAGATGCAAAAGTAACAGTTTTCTCTGATCATGCAATCTTAAGGTACTTGATGACGAAGAAGGATGTAAAACCAAGGCTCATCAGATGGATCCTGCTCCTTCAAGAGTTCAACTTGGAGATTAAAGATAAAAGTGGGCCAGAGAATTTAGTTGCAGATCACTTTAGCCGCTTACTGACACATAAGAAAGAGTAACCATTGAGAGAGACATTTCCAGAGGAGCAACTCCTTGCCATTAATTCATTTGCACCCTGGTATTCTGACATTGTAAATTTCTTAGTGACTAATCAACTGCCTACAGGTTGGCCCAAGACTAAGAGAGACAAGTTAAAAAGTGATGTCAAATACTATATTTGGGACGACCCCTACCTGTGGAGGCAATGTTCTGATCAAATGCTAAGAAGGTGTGTAAGTGTAGGTGAATTCCACTCCATTTTAAATTTCTGTCATTTGTTTACATGTGGAAGGCATTTTGGGCCTAAAAAAACAGCTCGTAAAATGTTGGAGAGTGGCCTTTATTGGCCCACCTTTTTTAAAAATACGTACTTATTTTGTAAATCATGTAATAAGTGTCAAAGGGTGGAAAATATTTTTCGTAGGGACCAAATGCTCCAAACCCCCATGTTGTTTGTTGAAATTTTTATGTTTGGGGGATAGATTTTATGGGTCTCTTTCCCTTATCTTTTGGATTCGTATATATCTTACGTGCTGTAAATTATGTCTCTAAGTGGGTGGAAGCAAAATCCATCTGTACTAATGATTCTAGAGTGGTTGCAGAGTTTCTCAAATCTAACATATTTGTCCGCTTTGAGATGCCGAGAGTTGTAGTAAGTGATAGGGGCATACACTTTTGTAATAAGATTATTGCTGCCCTGTTCCGAAAATATGGCGTGCTCTACAAGGTATCTGCACCTTATCACCCGCAGACAAATGGGCAAGTCGAAGTGTCAAATTAAATCAATCTTGGAGAAGATGGTACACCCGGACAGGAAGGATTGGAGCTTGAAGTTAGAAGATGCACTGTGGGCGTACCGCACCGCGTATAAGACGCCGATTGGGATGTCCTCGTACAGACTTGTCTTCGGGAAGGCTTGTCATCTTCCCGTGGAGTTCGAACACAAGGCGTTTTGGGCGGTGAAGAATGCAACATGAACCTGGAAGAGGCGGGGGTCCAAAGGAAATTACAGCTACAAGAATTGGAGGAAATTAGGAATGAAGCATATGAGAATGTCACGATCTATAAGGAAAAAAGTAAAATCTTCCATGATCAGCAAGTTTCAAGGAAATCTTTTGTAGTAGGGCAAAAAGTCCTCTTGTATCACTCGAGACTTAAACTTTTTCCCGATAAATTGCATTTTCATTGGATTGGTCCCTATGTCGTTTCTAATGTGTTTCATTATGGTGCAGTGGAGATCCAAAGTTTAAAGACGGAGAAGAAATTTGTGGTGAATGACCATCGTCTCAAACCTTATTTTGAAGGATTCTCAGTTAAAGAAGTAGAAGTTGTACACCTCAAGGATCCAATTTATCTTGTTTGAGGGTTCCATCTGCGTCTAGCCAAAGACATTAAATAAAGGCGTTACTTGGGAGGCAACCCAAGACTATTTGTTTTAGTTTTCGTACATTTTTGCAGTTTTATTTAAGTGTTAGTGTCATTTAGTAGTTTGTTGTTTGGTGGCAGGAAGTTGGCAGTTAGACGTGCCCACGTTAAGTGGTCACGTCTAAGGAAAAGAGTTGGAAGGCGACGATCAGAAGACTCTATAGCAGTTAAGCGTGCCCACGCTAGGTAGTCACGTTTAAGGGAAGAAAGTTCTCGTCCGCGGTCAGAAGACTCTACAGTAGTTAGACGTGCCCACGCCAGATAGTCACGCCTAAGGAACTCAATTTTCGAAAATTGGTCAGAAGATTCTATAGCAGTTAGGCGTGGCCACGCCAGGTGGTCACGCTTAAAGTCAAAAATTTTGACAGATGATTAGAAGACTAGAGGGCAGTTAGGCGTGCCCACACCTAAGATAGGGGTTCATTGTTTTGAAAAAAAAAAGTGTGAAAAGACCAAATTGCCCTTGAAAAAAAAAGAAAGAGAAAATTCAAGGACCCGTAGCCCTACTTCTCTTCTTTCTTTTCTTTTTCTTTCTTTCTTTCTTTTTCTTCTTCATTCTTTTCTTCTTGTTCGCCGCCGCCTTCGTCCGCCCTCCGCCGTTACCACTGCTCTGTCGTCCACCAGCAAGCCTGCGCGCCCTTCTCTGGCCCATCGTGCGCTACTCCAGCTCCTCTCCAGGCGCGGCCCATCACGCGAGCAGCAGTAGCAGGCGCGCACCATCGCGACCGCCTTGCGAGCGATCTCCAAGCCACCGCGAGCAGCCAAGCGCGAGCTGAGCACACTCACCAGCAGGCTAGCACCCTTTTCCTTCGAGCCTCTTCGCGCGACAAGAGTAGCAGACCAGCAGCAGTCCACCAAGGTTGGTCCGCACGCCTCAGAGCAGCAGCCCAGCCCAGCAAGTTCCAGGCGCGAATAGCCCGCGAGTAGCCTGCGATCGAGCCCACCAAGCACGTAGCAGCACGTTTTCCTTCGTCTCGCACGTCTCCTCTGTGCGCCCTCAGTACGCAGCAGACCCAGGCGCGCCTGCTCACCCTTCCTAGCACGAGCTTACGCGTTTCAGCACCAGGCGGGCTAGCCCACGCACCTCGCTGCCACCGCAAGCCGCCGCTCGCCCACCAGTCGCACGCTTCCTCCGCACACTCGTCATTCTCTTCCTCCACGCCAGCCTTGCAGCCCAGCGCACGGTGCCTTTTCACCCTGTTGTCGCCCCTACTCTCTACTTCATCCACTACCAGTCAAAAGCTCCGGTGATTTCTTTGTAAATTTCTGTCACTTTAGCTGAGGCCAGATTGTTAATTTTTGTTTAGTTGAGGACAGATTTTTAATTTCGTAGCTAAGGCCAGATTTTTGATTTGCTAGTTGAGGACAGAAATTTTGTGCTTGTTTGGGTGCTGTGATACATTTGTGGTTGATTGTTGACTATTTGTTACATTTTGTGCTTAACCAGTGATATTTGGGGAAAGTGTTTACTCTAGTTGCCTGTTTAATTAGTTTTTGGGGAAATTTTGATGTGTTTTTCTAATTAATTAATTTTTGGGGTAAAATCTGTAGTATTTGGGGGTCATTTTACTGTTTACATGCTTAATTAGTTTTTGGGGTGAGTTTATAGTCTGTTTTTGCAATTGTCTATGGTTGGGAGCTATATTTGGGACCCTTTACTGAGTCAGCTGCCTGTTGACCTCTTTTGTGCACCTTTACCTTGCCTCTGCCTTATCCAACAGACCAAATGACCAAACCAAAGAATAAAGACAAGAGCAAACCTTCCACCTCCACCCCACAGCCTACGGTCCCCTTGGGTGGACCTGCCCCAGCGACTGGTTTGGGTGGGCCTCGGACTCGTCTTGGGCGGAATAGAAAAGTTCATATCTCTTTTCCGGCCCATTTTGACGGTCATTTGACCTTTACCCGGGCTACCGATAAGGAGCGGTACGCCTTAGCGTGCATAAGGAAGATAATTCCTTGTAAATATATCCACGACCCTACACTTGATCAACTGAATCTTAGGGATGAGGTCACGAAGCATCTAGCTGACATAAGTTGGACCCGTTATGCTGCTATCATTCTACCTGCTTTTACTGAACTGACGTGGGAATTCTATGCTACGTTTGAGTTTAATATCCCTGATGAATTCTCCGTTACCACTCCTGGGATAGTGCAGTTTAGGTTAATGGGTAGAGAGTTCATCCAATCTATCACTAAATTTAATTTGGCCCTTGGGTTCATTGACGTTTCCTACTCCCAGAGTGAGGAATATATGCATAGTCCGTGCAAATACTCGGATCCATTTTTCTCTCATAACATTGGTTATTGGAGAGAATTGTCGGTTGACCGACACAACTATGACCCCAGCCAGTCTAAGGCATCTTTTCTTAAGAGCCCCGCCTACCGTTATTTACATAGATTTATAACTTACAGTTTCCCTGGTAGAAAGGATAGTTCGGGTACTTTGACCAAACCTGAATTCTTTTTCATTTGGTACATGGTTGCTCGGAGAAAGGTCAATTTGGGTTGCTGGTTTGCCCTCCACCTCCGAACTGTCTTAAGTAAGAAAAATAAGCCATTAATCTTAGGCTCATTTATCACTCAATTGGCTGTAAATCTTTGAGCTTTGGACTTGAATAATCATAATTTGCATCAGGCATGTATTATGGAACCCTAGATTTAGTTTGCTTGGAAAAAATGAGTCTTGTGCAACATGTAAATGGCGTTTTTCAGTACGCCCCCCGGGGCCAATCTATGTTGCTCCGAAGTGCAAAGCTTTCAAATCCACCACCTCGAAGGCTGATGGTCTTTCCACGGATGCCCCCGGATAGTCCTCTTCGGCCCCTCCACCGTCTTCCTCCGCCGATAGCCAGTTTGTAGCCCTTCGGTTCCAAATGCAGCACATGGACACTCGTATGGAGCGGATGGAGTTTCAAATGGCCGGAATGGCCCAGAATTTGGCGCAGTACCTCCACCACGTGGGTTTCCGCCCGCCCTTCCCTCCACGACCTTAGTTCACTTCTGCCCTCTTTCGTTTTAAGGGAAGTGTCGTTGCCCCTTTACCTCGATTTTGCTCTTTATTTGCTTACATTGGGGGCAATGTAAGGTTTAGGTGTGGGGGAGGATTAACTATACTTTTAGTGGAGTTTTTAGTTGTTTGGTGTGCATTTTTCTTGTCTTAGTAGTTAAACGGTGATGAATGCGATTGAGATATGAGTTTAAGTAGTAAATTCATGCCATGGGGTGTTCTACTATTTCTCGATGAATTGATTGATGAATATGCTGAACTTGACATTAATTTGATCACTTGTGCAATTTTTGAGCCTAATTTTTCGTTTGTTGAGTGATTAGTGCACATGATTTGTCACTTCAGAACTTGCTCAATTATGCGTGTCAAGACCACATTTAAATGAGTTTAATGCACTAAAGTAATAGGACGCCTAGGACTGAACCATTTTTTTGGACTCTCTTAAAAACCAACTTTTAATTTATTTACCATTAGGAAGCTAAGTTGAGCCTTAAACCTTATTTTTCGCTTGATGCCCTAGTTTTTAGCCATAAAACCTTTTTTTAGACTCTCTCTTTGAACCTCGTGTAAAGAAGTGGTTTGATTTCATGACATGAAAATTTGGAGTATTATTTGAGAGGCATTACATGTATATATGTAGAAGAGAGGAAAAAAAGAGGAAGCAAATGACAAAAAAAAATAGAAAACAAAATAAGAAGAAATGCAGGCAATCAACTAGTGAAGTTGATCCTTATGGTGTTGGTATTTATTCAAAAAAAAGGAAAAAAAAAAAGAAAAAGAGAGAAATAGATGAAAAAAAAGAGGAGAAGGAAAAGAAGCCGAAAGTGCGACGAGTGCCAACTTTTACTTCACTGGTTGGACTGTTGAGATGCCTTGAAGTTCCATATGTGCAAGAATCTGTGTGATGAATTTCTGAGCATTTCCTTTACATTTTTACACCCTTTGAATCCTTTTTATCCTACCTTCTCACCCCAGCCCCATTACAACCTTGCAAAGTCCCTTGATTGCTGTATTTAAATTCATAAGTAAGTGGTGACGATATGGTATATGAAGAAGCTTATGGTAGTGTCATTCTATTGTGTTGATTTAAGAGCCATTTTATATACATATCTTATACACTTTGGAGTGAATGAGTGCACTTTAAACTGCGAGAATTGTTGATTTGGTATTTTCTGATTTCGATGAGGTTATTAGGGAATTTGGAATGCCATTTTTGGTATGAACTGCTGTAAATTGCTTGGTATCTTGATTGCACTTCTGAGTTAATTATGCTTGAGGGCAAGCATAATTCAGGTGTGGGAGAAATTGATAGGGTGTATTTTAGTGGAATATTTTGAGCATTATTGCACAATTATTTGGTTAAATATTTCATTAATTGGGTGGATTTTTCTCAGATATGATTTTGGTGCCAATTACAGGATTTGATGCTAAAAAATGCTTAAAATCTAAATTCAGAAGATTCGTTGTACGGGGGGCACTTCAAGCAGTGGGATCCGCTTGAGAAGCTGAAGAAACTAAATTATAATAGACTTTATTTTATTTTACTTTAGGGAGTCTTGTTTTAATTTTTGAATACCAATTTCCGATAAGGGAAAATCCCCTCCTTGAATTTCGGTGGGACCAAAACAAAAAGAGGGGAGTATTAGACTCTAGGAGGTTGGCTTTGCTTAGAGAATTAATTCTTCGTCTGGCTTAGGTTTCTTTTCGTTCTTTGTAGCTTTTGAATGGGGTGGCCCGTAGCTCTGTAAAAGAATCAGGGGACACAAGCCCCAATTGTTGACTTTGCAAATAGCTTTTCCAATTGTATTGACCAAATTGAGTAAGAAACAATTGAAAAAAGCTTTTCCTCATAGCATTGTGAGCAATTAGGAGGCAGCCGCCATTGTGGACTTCTTGGCTTTGCTTTTCATTTGGGTTTTGATTGAAACTGGAAGACAACACCAGACCGTCGTATTTGTATGCTTTGGAGAACAATTGGGAGCAATAAAAATTCATTGTGTTTCTCTCTTGGCGTTGATCGAAGTAGGGAAATTGATCTGAAATCTTTTCCAAACTCCACACGCGCGGCTTGTTCTCTAATTATGGGGAACTAAATCCCTAATTCTAGTCAAGAGAGCAACTGACGAATTGATTCACCAATTACTGTGAGATCTAATCTGCTTTTAATTATTTCTTTCAATTATCAGTATTTATATGCTTGCTGCTTTTAATTGCTATAGCTCTTGTGTATGATTGATTAGTGCGCAATAATTAATTGTTCATATAGGCTATTATGCTAATTAGAGGTAATTGAATCCGTAATTGTTCGAATATCCCTATCTGAGTAGCAACTGGCGTAATTGGGTTTATGTCAGAGAAACGTATAATCTAATTTAAACGAACCTCGTAGCGTATTTGCTAGTTAGGATTGGACCTTTCTAATTATTAATGCAATCTAGAGATTAAATCCTAAATCCTATGGTCATACCTAGGCTTGTTTTTGGGTTAGAGAAATAGTTAACGGTCGTACCTTAACTACCGAGAAATTAAGGAAGGGTTGGTTGTTTATCGCGTGCATGACAACTATAACCAATTTATAAATAATTGTTTGAATTATTTTTGCATCGATGATCAGTGCCTGAACCGCTTCTGAAGTGTACCCTTGGCTAGAACTCTCCTAATTATTTCTTTTAGTTAATTGCTTTCTGCAGTTAAATTATTTAGTTAACTTTTAATTCTAAAACCCCCATCAATCTTGCCTTGAAAAGGAATAAATTTCTCCCCAGTCCCTGAGGAGACGACCCTGCTTGCCACTGTCTACTAGTTAGTGAATTCAGTTAAATAATTAATTCAGGTATATCGGATTAAGCAAACTCTTCAGGAACAGGGTGAATCAAGTAACCTATTGCACACCTAGAGTCCCTGCTCCAGTACTAGAATTGATTGTTGACTGTTTCAGGTGGTAGTTAGGTTTTATTTATTATTATTGCACAGGTTCGACACCTGTCATTTACTGATTTTCTAAAGGGATGCTGACTGATGATAAAGAATCATAGCAACCGAAAGGTCGATGAAAGTTGGTGAAAGCCACTACAATGACTATGAGGTCGTCATTCTTTCCCAAGGCAACCACTATGATAAAATTTCAAGGTTGTTATTTATGAATAAATCCCAGTTCAAATGGACTTTATAGTTTAGACCTATGTTTTCAGAACCGGACTGGGTATCGACTCGGCCGAGGTCAGGGGTCAATGGGTTCTACCGGAAATCGATAGGGGTCGAACCGGATGACGTCATAAATAAAAATTATTTAAAAATTAAAATATTATATATAAAATATCTAATAATATGTTAATATTAATAAAGGTATATTTATATATATTTGATGTTTCAAATATATTTAACAAGAAAATACAAAGAAATTAGAACAATCAAGTAGCAATTTATGTTATTTAATAAATATTAACAAGTTTAAAATTAAAATTATGAATTTAATTGAAAAATAACATCAAATTTTAGGACAATATTTATAAAGTATGAAATATTTGAGATATATTAATAAGTTTTAACAATTTAGGGGGCCAACACATAATATTGAAAAGATTGAGTTTTTTTTAAAAAAAATGCCCATTGAACCAGAAAAATCGATTTTTTCCCTGTCAAATTCGGTTTTTGACCGGGATTTAAATTTCCGGTTTTTTACCATGACTCGGACCGGACACTTGACCGGTTCCCGGTTCGACCGACTGGTCCGGTCCGAGTTTCAAAACAGAGGTTTAGACTGGGTCATAATGAAAATGATGGCCAGTTTCCTAATGAGGAATGAGTTTAGACGATTAATTGACACTTTCTACTCATCCCCAATGAAGAAATACATAGTTTCCGCTTTGTGCTGTTCAACTTAAACTGATTCTTTGTACTAATCGTCTAAGCTCGTATGACTCTTTCACCAAATTGGTCGAATGAAGGTTACTGAATTTTAAATCTCAATGCGCCAATATAATGCACAAAATCCGCAATATTCCTACAACCCTCTGAATCGTTTCAAACTTTATTCAGATTCTAGCTATTCAGCAATTAACAAATAAACCCACAACTGAACAATTTGGTATGGCTGACATAAGGTTAATCTATGTGCTATTCTCGTTTCTTTACCTCATTGTTCCATTATCCGGGGTGGAAACATTTCCAATAGCGAAGCCACGATGCAAGGATACCTGTGGAAGTGAGAAGATTCCATACCCATTTGGAATGCCACAAGAAAATAGGCTTATTGTGATGCAGAATTGTGCTGCAAAAAGTCAGAAAAGTGCTGCAAAAACTTTTTTGCAACACAAAAGCGATAGAATTCAATTGTATCACAAAAATAGCCATTACAAAAGAAGACGACGCAATTTGGAGATGTGCCGTATGTATTTGCATCACTTTTTGTGACGTTGATGCCACTCTACTTGCAGCACAAAAAATGCGCTGCTAAAAATGTCCACAATGTTATGCGACATAAACTTGTGTCGCAAAAAAGTCACTAATATAAAAGCTAGAAATCAATTTTTTTATGGTACAATATTTATGCTGCTCAAATAGATTAAAATCGGATATCATAACAAAATTAAAGTTTCATAGTACACCAGAATAAAGTATCATACATTGCTTTAGTCAAATTCTACAAATTTTATCATTTAATATAGTTCACTCCAATGGCAAGATGTTTTATATATCTCAAGAAGTGCTTGTCTTTAAAAACACAATTTCTTTGTACATCTCTCAAAATCCTGAAATAACACAAAAAATATGGTCATAACCATTCTCGAATACCCAATAGAACTACATTCAATAAAATTCACTTCCAAATTTGGAAAAGTAACGCATATCCATTACCCAATAGAACTAAATTCAATAAAATTTCAAGGTGGAAGGAGGAGAATTTAAGAAGAATGAGCAGACTCCCATGATAAAAGATGTGCTCCACCATCTACTAAAGAAATACAATCTGAGGACCACACAACTTCCTTACAGACAGTATGCTTCACAATAAATCACCTGGGTTCCATAACAGCCAACCGACTATATTAAAAACACAACAAAATCTGTAAGGGGATTAATTCTCTAAAGTTTGCTCTCAAAATTAAATGTCAAAGCAAATTTCTCTTCAACCTATAGAAACTCTAAATCGCATAACTACTCACTCATATATGAGTTTTATGGCCTGCTTCCCTTATTCTAATTTGACTTTTAAGGTTGTTCAGCATTCATTTTCCCCATCCACCAAAATCAGCTGAATGTCATTGTGGAACTCAATTTGTATCTATTTAGCTTTAATGCCTACATCCTCAGGTAACTTGAATTTCAACATATGTGGCGTTGAAATTGACAGGCATGAAATAAACAAGGTTTGCATCACATCAAAGTACTGGGCATCTTAAAGAGTCATTATATTACGTATCCATGCTGGCTGTGCATGCTCAACAGTAGCAAAACTCAACAATGAGAACGCCAACTTCAATCTGATCTCAATCCACAGTCAAGCTGACACTGCAAGGTACATAAAGAAGTGAAGATTACCTTGACAGGGTCAGGAGCAAACTTAAGCTGAACTCCCATCCAATCTGGTGCACTATCCTTACCACCTGCATCTTCATCTTTCAATCCTTTGGATTTGAAAGAAAATGCTGCCTTGAATTTTTCCAGTCTCTTCAGCACCTACGAACCACAGAAATAAATGAAATCAAGAGTATTAACCATCTGTAGGCAGGTTGAATATAGATAATAGCACATCCATATCTATACTTTTCATCCATTTGCTCCATCAAGTCATTGCAAAAATTTCCAGATCTAATACAGCTACAGCCTTCCTTTCAGAGAACACAACCACATCATTTGAAACAAAAAAGTTTTGTGCTCTGACCTCGGTCAATGAATTTAACAAAGGATTATGCACCTTAGGAGAATATTATGTAAAAAGTGTTGGACCTCTGCTCTTATCTGAATACACGAGTATATCTAAAAATAGAATTTCTATATTTTACCTTGAGTTTCCCCAAGCTATGCATTAGGATCTGACATGCATATCCTTTTACGTTTTTCTTTCTTGTTTTGTTTCCCATTTCTAATGCTGGTATTATTTTGGTTCGGTTTACTAATGTTTTGTGTGCTTACTCTCTAAAACACAAACTGCTTCAGCCACTACTCTAAGAACAATAAGTTCTCTCAATACCCATCAATTATAAGTACAAGAACAGAAGGTTTTATACAAGGTATAAACATAAATTGATCAATATGACTGTCAAATGCATACTTCATCCTCGTGTCCTTGGCATCTGCGCTTCTTTTGCTTCTGTAGCTGTCTTTCACGTTCAGCATTGTTCATCAACTGTATGTCAGCATCTGCATTATCCACGAGTTCAGCTAAGGTTTGGACTACTCACTCTGAGCAAAAGTGTCAGCATTGCTTGGACTACCCACTCTGAGCAGAAGTTCTATTATAAAACATGTTCAAAACATCTCATCCAGCATGAGTTTCATTTGAATCATTTTTGTGCATCTTATCCACCACATGGATCTGCCTAATGGTTGAAGTGTCACAATCCGTCTAGGAGTCATAAAAATACCAAAAAAATTCTTGTTCTGTCAGACTTCTTTCACTGGGCAGTAGGAAGGATTACTGCTTGAGCCAATCCATAAACATGCTGAAGAATATCATAAAAAAGCATACAAAAGCTTAGTTGCAGGTATATAGTAATTTCATGGTGACATCAAAGCATTTCAGGAGAAAAATAATAAAGCACTTTCTATCAGGTAAAAAAATATTATATAGTTGTAAATTGCCACTCTCCATAATTTGCAAATCCGATTAAGTCCAAAGTACCAAATACTAAGCATTATGACACTAAATTTGGCTAGAACAGATACAAGTTAATTATGTTAATTGGCATGAATAAAAAAGATTTGTAAGTTATAGGTTCATTTTAACTCTATGCAGAAAACAAACTTACTCTTATCCGTCTTTTGTTCACTTGGAAGAACACCAAGCTCCTTTATTTTCTGTAGTATCTGCTGACGCATCCTTGCATCAAAGTTAGCTTCATCTTCATCACTAAAATCAGAAGCTTCAGACAACTTGGCATCTGATTGTCCCTGTGGTTCTTCCCTTTCTAAACGTAAAGCCTCTGACTGTCAACTGCTTATCCCTTGTAGCTTTAACTTTAGATGCTATCTGCATTAGCAACTTCATTTAAGTGTATGTCCAAGCAATTTATTTATTACTGATCAGGAGAAAATAAATCATATTGGTTGTTCCCCTCAATAAGTGCATGTGATTCAACATTCATAAAGTTTGTCCCTCCAAAACTGACAGCGTGTAGGTGAAGAAAAAATCGTGTAAAATCTATAAAAAAAAATACTAGGTGGATTCCTGGGAACACCATCAATAAAAGCATTGTGAAGACAAAAGCATATAACTTTCCATACTTTATCAAACCCATCGAAATTTTAGGACGTCAAAAACTCTGAGTTAACATTTTTCATGTGATTGGTCAAAAGATGCTCTTTATCTTTGAAAACGTAATCTCAGAGAATAGACAACTTCTAAGAGTTTGCCTTTGCTTCTTTACAGTAGAGTCTTCTTCCCAATATTTCTCTAGTAGTGTCTGGATCCTGTTTCCTTTTTCCTGCAATTCGCTTACCTAGCAGATAGGAAAGTTGGCCTATATGTTTGCATGCCTAGCTTAACAACAATATGTCTAGAGACATAACTCGGTTCCTGCACTATTACTGACAACTGAAAATTGCTTCCACTGCAGAAGTGTTCCGAAGCTAAGATATTAGATGGTTGCCAAAATCTCATGATGGAGGAATTTATGGCACCATCATGAAATGATGATGCAGGAAAGTTTTACCGTCTAGATCCTCTCCAGTCACTCTCTAAACATTAAAAAAAGGTACTTTAACAATCAGTATAGTAGTGCTGTTATGAAATAGTTTCACCATTTTGTACTGAAACAAGTGAGAAGACATTAGTCTTTTACAAGTCAAGTAGCTAATCAGTAGATGGTTAACAAGCTCCAAACAGATCATGAGGAGAAGAACCACAGTTATTGTTGATTGCCATGACAAAAAGAATAAATCATTACCACATCATCTGTATGATTCTCCTCTTCATAAGTCTACCGAGTCGCCACCGTCTCGGTCCCTCTTGATACGGTCCTGGGACAATATGATTCCGAGATACTTGACTTGCCAAAAAATCGATGGAGACGTCACTGTGAAGGGTTGAAACGGTCGAGTCACTCCGAGTCATCCCGAGTCAACTCGAATCCAACCAAAAACCTTTAGAAAAATAAAGGAAAACTCATGGCTTTGGAAAAAAAACCTTTAGACTCTGAACATGAGGATGAATCCTTATTGCTTGAATCAAGTAAATGCCGCGTATATTCTTCCTTTCTTTGGACAAATGCAAAATGTTTTCATTTCATACATTTAGTGCTGATGCGATATCTTCCTTTCGGCAGTGAAAACTATTGAGTTTCTTTTTTTTTTTTTTTGTCGAAACGATAGGATTGTATTAATTGAACAAAAGTATATACAGGCGAGCACTTGCTCGATGCTTTACAATGTGCATTTAGCACAGTAGGTTGGGATTAACCCACTCTACATCATGATAATTGCTCAAAGCTTGAGCACTAAATAAACAACTAAGATCATTCCTATTAGATTTTCCTAGACAAAAGGAGCATTTGTAAAACATAGTACTCAGTTCACGGATATCATTTATCAGGGTAGCTAGCCACACATCCACTATTTTACTCCCTTGAATTTGCTGCAGAAGGTCTTTACCTGGAACTCCAATGCATACTAGCCTCCATCCTTGCTCTGCTACTTTGATCAAAGCCAGTTTGACAACTTCAGCATCGTGTTGAAGTTGACTTTCACTTGCTCTTTCTCTCATCTTCCATCCCACCACATCTTGTCCCTTGCTGTCAGCTGCTACAATACCATATCCAATGGTCTTTGTTTGCTTGTTGCACTTGGTTGTAATCCTGATCTGCATACCTCTTGGTCAGTTTTCTAGATTTTGTCTGGCCTCTTGTTCATTCATTTGTTGTGGTATTGTTGTTTTACCTATGCTACAGCTCCTAGCTTTTTTGGCCCTATTGTTGAACTCCATCCAGGCATTCCAGGCTTTGTTGATCACCTACACTGGTTCCTGTGTTTTGTTGTTAAACTCTTTTTCATTCCTGCATTTCCAAATTTGCTATAGAATATTTGCTATAAGAGATATATGATACATACCTTGAGCTCTATGTTTGGCTTCAGTTAATAATGCCCACTAGGTGTTGAAGTTCCAAGTCAACTCTTGAATCCCATCCCATTGTACTGGGGCTCATTTCCAGATCTTCTTTGCTCTATTGCACTCCAACAGCATATGTTCCAATGTTTCTATATCCTCTCCACATCCTGAGCATATTGGATCTCCTTTCATCATTCTCCTCCATATTAGCTCTTTGACTGGAACTGCTTCTTTTAGACCTTTCTAGATGAATATCTTAATTTTATGACTAATATTTAGGCTCCACAAAACCCTCCACATCTGGTGTCTTGCTTGATTGCTGTTTCATTTAATCCCATGTTTTCTTCCTCTTCCCTCTTGTTCTTTCTTGGCCTGTATTAACTTGTAACCTGATTGCACCGTATATTCTCCATTTTGGTTCCCTATCTAGAAAGTGTTATCCTTTTTTCCTGTGATGCTAATCGGAATTTTGAGAATGTTTTCTGCATCCCCTTTGTTGTAGGTTTTGAAAATGAGGTTTCTGTTCCACCTATAGTCCACGATCAGATCAGCAACTTTGTGTATTTGACATTCTTCTGGTTTGGCTATGATTGGTTTCCCTTGGGGTTGGTTTGGAATCCACTGAGCTTCCCAAATCTAGTTGACTATCCATTCCCTATCCTTCTCCTTATCCCCCATTGGAGATCTTCTCCGGCACTCATAATACTTTGCCAAAACCATGAAGCATTGTTAGGAGTTTTGCATACCAAAATATTGCAATTTCGAAAATACTTGCCCTTCAGAATTTTGCTGGATAATAGATTTGGATGTTTGATGACTCTCCATATCTGTTTGGCCAGCAAAGCTCTGTTAAAGCTTTGAATCTCCTGGATCCCTATTCCTCCTCTTTTCTTCTCATTGGTCAGCTGCTTCCAGGCTACCCAGTGAATCTTGTTTTCGTTGTCCTTTTTTCCCCACCAGAAGTTAGATAGCATGGAGTTGATCTCTTTGCACATCCTGCAAGGTAATTTGAAACAAGACATTGTGTACGTAGGAATTGCCATAGAAGTTGCTTTGATCAGGAATTCTTTTCCAGCTGAACTTAAAAGCTTGTTTTTCCAACTTTGCATCCTCCTCTTGATATTATCCTTAATGTAACCAAACAATTGCACTTTAGTCCTTGATATCACCATTGGCAATCCTAGGTACCTCCCTTGTCATACTGGTTTTATTCTTCCTAGCTCTACATAGACTTCCTCCTTTGTTGCCTAATTCACATTTTTGCTGAAAAACACACTGGACTTGTCTAGGTTAACCATTTGACCAGATTCTTATTCATAAAGTTCTAGTATCCTCTGTGGCTCCTTGCTTCTTGAGAATTGGCTTTGCAAAAGATTAGGAAATCATCAGCAAAAAAGAGATGGGTTATTGAGGGACCTTGTCTGCTTATCTTGACGCCATTCATCTTTCCTGCTCATGTTGCACTTTTTAGCAGATTAGAAAAGCCTTTTGAGCATATGAGGAATAGGTAAGGTGACAGTGGGTCACCCTGTCTAATTCCCCTTTTTGGTAAAATGTATTCCTTACACTCCCCATTAATGTTGAATGAGAAGGAGACTGTACTAATGCATTTCATGATCTATTTTATCCATTTCTCACAGAATCCCATTTTTTCCATCATAGCTTGCAGAAAGTGCCATTCAACTCTATCATAGGCCTTTGACATGTCAAACTTCATAGCCATAAATCCATCCTTACCTTGCTTTTTATTTTTAAGATAATGCAAGTTTTCATGAGAGATAATGATGTTATCAAGAATATGTCTCCCAGGAACGAAAGCAGATTGATTGATGAGAAAGGGTGATTCAGAATAGGTTTAAGCCTATTAACTAGGATTTTAACAATGGCTTTGTAAATCACACTACAGAGGCTAATAGATCTGTACTGCTTCATATTAGTGCGGCAAGGGACTTTGGGGATCAAAGATATGATAGTGTGATTGATAGCCTTAAGCATATTACCAGAATGAAAGAAACTTTTTGTGGCATTTACCAGGTCTCCTTTGATTATGTCCCAAAATTTCTCGAAGAATAGGGGTGACATCCCATCTATGCCAGGAGTGTTGTTGCTTTCATAGAGAAACATGCTGATTTGACTTTCTTTTTTGTTACAGGCTTGATTAGATCCTGGTTCTTGTCTTCAGAAATAGACTTTGGGATCCCATCTAAACTCTCGTGATTGCTACTATTAGTTTATTTGGTGAAAAGTTGCCTGTAGTAGTTACCAATTTCAGCTCCTAGTTCTGCCTTAGTTTCTGTCCAGCTCCCGTCTTCCTTTGGTAGTTTTTGCATTCTATTATTCTTCCTCCTACCATTCACCTGTGCATGAAAGAAATGAGTATTCTTGTTTCCTTCTTGTAGCCATTTGAGTCTAGCTTTTTGGCTCCAAAAAATTTCCTCATCCCTGTAAACTTCCCTCAGTTGCACTTTGAGTATTGCCTTTTCCTTTCTTTTGTTCTCTAGTGATGCTCCTTTAATCTGGTCCAACTGCTCCTTGATGTTCTTGATCCTTTTTCTGGAATTCTTATTGATTCTGTTGCTCCATTTCAGGAGGGCTATTCTATAGTTTCTCACCTTTGTCTTAACCTGAAACATTCTTGAACCCTCAGCACTCTTGTTCCAAGCTTCCTTTATTACATTTGAAATTCCATCCCTTTGAAGCCATCTCTTGTCAAAGAAAAATCTCTTCCTTCTGTTTCTTTCCAATGGGGTATTATCGACTAGTAGAGCACTGTGATCAGAAGCATGTGTCTTAACGTGAGTACATTTAGCATTTTCAAAATTCTGGTTCCATTGTGCACTATTGAGTGTTCTATCTAATCTTTGTTTGATTTCACCATCCCCCTCCCAATTATTGCTCCAGGTCCAAGGTTGTCCTTCACACCCAATGTCTATCAGTTGATTTTCATTGATGAAGTTTCTAAAGTCATTGAAGGTCCACTCTTCTTTGATTCTTCCTCGTAATTTCTTCTCATTGGAGCATATATCATTGAAATCCCCAGCTATCATCTAGTTTCTGCCCCATAGGTTGTTAGGCCTGAAGACAACCTAAGAGGAGGGGTGAATTAGGTTGATTAAAAAGCTAATCAAGTTATAAGCACTTTTTGCTCAATATGAAATTTACCCTCTTTTCTAAGTAATTACCCAATGAATCAATCAATAAAGGAACAATATCACTTGAGAGAAGTAGAAGAGATAAGCAATTTAAGGATCACAACATAACAATAAGTAAATGAGAAGAAAGGAATTGCAAACCAATTGACTATCAAGCTTCTCTTGAACTTGAAGATCAATTCAAACAAGCTTCTTCAAGTTAATGAAATATAACCAATCTTGTGTACAAAGGAAGAGTCACTTCCTCCTTGTCCCAAGTTCCACTGGGTCAAGTTAAGAAGTTTTACTATCCCTCAGGACAACCCTCACAGAGCTACACTATTGAAGTATTCACTCACAAATGAAAAGTTTACAATGAGCTTCACACCACCAAGACTACAAATCTTCTTTGGAGAGTGTTTTCTCACTAAAACTACTCTATATCTTTTGTATCTTCAGTGTGCAAAAGTTGTTTGAAGTTTCTGACCATGCTCTATTTATATGAGACCAAGAAAGTGCTTCATTAATGCTTCCGACGGATAGAAGGTAGTTGAAGAGTCAACTAGCCGTTGGGAGTATCGGACGTCCGGTACTACCGTTGCTTGTGTCCGATAGTAGACAGAGAGTTTGAAGGATAAACTCAATTCTATCGGATGCCCGATACTTCCGATGCTTGCGTCCAATAGTAGATAGAGAGTTTGAAAGATCATCTCAATTCTATCGGACATCCGGTGAAGATGTTCTCTGTCCGATATAATCTGCACTGTCTATCGAATGTCTGGTATTGTCTTTGTGAGTGTCCGATAGCTTTCATCTTCCTTTATCTTCTTTCAATTATTCTTTGAATCAAATTGCTTCAGAGCTGAAAAGTTTTCTTATTGAAAGGATATTAGTATTATCCAATTATTTTGTAAATATCAAAATACAAGGATCAAGATCATCATAGGTGTTTCCTTCATTGTATGGCTGACCACTGTTGTCTTCTTATTGAATCATCATAGCTTGCATAGATTCCAACCATCCACCAGTCACAGTTATTGACTTGATCCTCTATGTGAGCCTCTATAGTAAAAGCTGTGTGTTGCACTTGCACTACTTTGATTTTTGAATTCCAGTATAGGACCATTCCACCTGCTCTCTCCATTGCTTCCACTATGTAACTGTGTTAATAGTTTAGGATCCTTTGAATTTTTTCCATATATTGTTTTCTGTTTTTGGTTTCACATAAGAAAATCAAATCTGGGGAGAGGAGTTGCTTATACTCTTTTAGATGGGGAACTATTAAGAGGCTCCCGACATCTTGACAATTCCACACCATTATCTTCATTTATCACTGGGGGGCCAGTGCAGGCTGGCACCCACCCCTTCCTCAGTTTGTCCTAATTCTATGTCTTGACCTCCACCCTTACTGCAAATGTTCAGTGTTCTCAGCTTCTGTCATGTTTTCATCCACCAGTTCCAGTTTCCTCTTAGTCACTCCTGTCTGGCTCAAACAGTTGCTATCAATCTGTTGCAGAACCTTTCTTTCCCTACCTGTTGGTATCCTTGCTGCTCTTATTGTTTTCCTTTCCTGCCTTTGATGATGTTCTAGTTGAGAGTTTTTGCTACTTTGACTTGCTGGTTGACCTTGTATCTCACATGGGATAATCTTATAATAGCTTCCTTCTTGGCTAGTTGGAACAGGGTTTTGGTTTGGTTCTTGCAATTGTGAGTCCACCATTACCTCGTCATCTTTATTAGGTCCTTGGAGGTCAAGCTGTTTGCAACTCTCCATTTCCTGTAAGAGCTCCAACAATTTGCTTTTGCTGGATAACTGAACTTCTTCCTGGACTTCCTCAATTAGTATTTTCTCCATACTGCCAAAGATTGAATGGCTACTTTCCTCTTTTTCATTACTGACCAAACTTTGTATCTGGTGTTTCTCAGTCAACTTTCTTGGGATAGATTCCACTTTTTCCTTGATTCTGTTTACATCCTCATGGCTTCCTTCCTGTTTTTTCTTTTCCCTTTGGACTGTGGAACAGATCCATATTCCTGCCCCTTAGGGTCTTTTCTCACCAATTCCCCATTTTCTACTCCCCAGTATTGTCTTTTAGAAGGGGATCTGTAGCTGTTATACTCCTTTTGAGGTGAAGATTTCCCATTGTTTACTCTCAACCAAGGCCCGTACTAGTTCTCTTGCTAACCATTTCCTACTGTTATCTTTGTCTTGCGACCTTTTCACTGTGGCCAATTATCCCACAAGTGTAGCAAAAGTCAGGGCACCTTTCATACTTAATCCATCTCATTGTGCCATTCGTTTTGATTGTTGTTCCACGGAGTAAAGGTTGAGAGGTGTCAACCATGACCTGCACCTTAAATGCTTCCCTTCTTTACCTCCAGTTTGTGGGATTACTACCTCCCTTACTTCCCTAAACACTGCACCTACTTTCTTTCCTACCTCCTTGGAGATGCAGTGTATAGGAAGGTTCCACATCTGAACCCACAATGGTGCTATTCTGAAGGCATTAGGGTCATCCTCAATCCCCTCATACCATTTGCTCAACACAAATAACTAGTTATCCAATATCCATGGACCCCCATTAACTATCCTTTCTCTGGTCTCCTCCCCCTTTATACCAAACTGGAAAAAGTTTGGCCCCAGCTCAATAACTTTGAGGTCTTTGGGGTAACCCCAAGCATTATTCACAAAGTTTTTTACCCCTGTAAAATTGGCATCCTTGTCCCCTCGAATTTTCCCCAGCAGGTCAGTGATACTTCATTCTTGGTTGTTTAAAGCAAATTTTTGCAAGATCCCAATCAACTCTTCCGACATAGTAGGAATATGATTTATTACAGGAATCCCAATTCTAAGAGTGGATGAATAGGATCTAACCAAGCTTGTTCAGATTAGCTATCATATCAACACCTTCTTCTAGGTAAATACCTTCTTGGAAGACATTTAAAGAAATGAAAAAACAAGAAAAAATGAAAGGAATGCAGTGAAAATAGATGAGAATGAAGGTAACCTGAGTAGAGAAACCTGGCTTTAAGTAGGTCAGCATTTATGGCTGCAAGTATCCATGTTGTTAAGTTCCAAACTCCAAGCTCCGGACTTTGCTTCCTTTTAAGATGTCTGAACTTCCTAAAGTCTGGGAATGCTCCTAAATTAAATGCATCTGCAATAACTCATGTTCTTGTTTGAGAGTAAAGACAGATTCAAGTTGATTGGTTCAATTGTATCTTTTAGTGCGAAGATTGTCTGGAAGATCTGATTTTTGGTTTTTGAAAGTTTCAAAAAGTTGGCACAGTTGAAAAGGTTTTTCGCTCCAACTATTAGGGGAAAAAGCTCTTGTAGAAAGAGAAAAGGCTCTCATAGGAGAGAGAAGCTTAAACTACTGAGTTTCTTAATTGTCCACAAAATTTGTAGAACGTCAAGTTGAGAAGACCCGTGGCTTAAATGGTTGGAATCAGAGTTTGGGTGTAAACCTATTGTATGTTCCAGTTTCTTTGATGGTAAGCAGGAAGAAGGTTCGACAACTGCCATTGAAAGTTGGCTCAAAAAGACAAATGCTTGTGAACTGGCTGCAATTAATGCAATTGCTGCCGGTGCTCAATCTTTAGTTATTGTTATTGGAATCTTTCATGGTAGACTGAATATTGATAAAGCCATTGAGGTTATTAGACTAGAAAAAGATTTACAGGTTCTAGTTTATGTTGTTTTGTTTTATTCTGTTGCATCCCTTCCAAATATTCATAGTACCTCAAGTTGTTATTGCTTTATGGTGTTTCTAAAGGTAGACAGCTGGGGTCTAGTTGAAGGTGGACATGATATTGATATTGCAGATCTTATAGTTCAAGTTGCATCTACTACTGCTGTTTTCCTAAGACTTTTTATGAGCTTTTTCTCTTCTAAGTACTAGGGAGAAAAGCCAGCGCAACGCGCAGGAGTTTAGTACCTGTAATTAAAAATGGTTAATAATTATTATTTGGTATTTTGTTGTATAAGAATTGAAGCATGAAAATTTCATTATGTGATATTAAACAGAAAAATCATAGTTACATATTGAGTCAAAAAATATAATATGCAATGAAACATAATTATAAAATACGATCAACCACATTGTGCCTAACCTAGTAGAATTAAATTATCTATTTATATCTGCTCATGCACTTTAGGGATATTAAAATCTGCTGTTTAGTTTGAATTTGATCTTGATATGAGGGTAATCCACCACATTATCTTGTCATATAAATGAGATTTGAACAATTAGTATACTTGAAGAAATCATTGCTAGTGGAATTTTGGTTCTTGCAAGCCAAATTATTGAATTTATATTGATTTTAAGGACATATCATCATGAGACCTCCATATTGACCAATTAATCAATTATGACTTATTGTATTATTTATTACATATATCAAAGAATTTCCTTCTCGATAGGGGTTACAATCAAGAAATATCAGTTTTTGAGCTAGTTGTAAAGATATACAACAACTAACATGCTAATTTAGAGGAATAATTACCTCCAAAAAAGTACAAAAGCATCTTAATCCACTCAATTCAAGAAAACAATTAAAAGTAATGAAATACATACTTTAGATTTGCAGCCAAATAGCTTTAAGTAGATAGTTAAACATATTGACAAATCAAATGTAGTGAAAAAATTGTCTAAATGGAATCGTCAACAAAGTAGCAAACGATTTGAAAATCACCGCAACTAATGGTTAAAACAACAAAAGAAGTAGATGCAATCTATAAATGGAAAAATTTATGATGATAAACTTATTTTAAACCACAAATAACAATTAACAAATGTGATCTCCTCTCTATCAAGCGTGTCTAACATGGACAATTGAATTAAAATACTAAAAAAATATTGCACATATAACTTGCAAGGTTATAGATTTCTTACAACTAAAAAGCCAATTGGCTAAAGAAAATATACCTATTGAGAAAGGTGTTGCAAAATGGGGAAGAGGAGTAGCTAATGTAGCAACATTCGAATTTAATAGGCTACATGATTGTGGTGGAACAAAGCTATAAGTAAATGAAATGAAGTTGAATAGATGGGGTTACTATGGTAACGGCCAAGAAACCAAATTTCTCTACTAATTGGCATTCTTTTTTTTTTTTTAACGAAAACCCCTTTATTTATTCAAAACGATCGAACACAGATACAAATAAGGTCCGGGACTCCCGATTAAAACATCATCCTCCTATGCTAGCCTACCCTCCTCCTCCTGACCGAAGGTATACCTGACCTATCTAAGCGAATTTTCCCACGTGCCAACCGTGGAATTGCACTGAACTGGTCATAAATGTTGAGATCCTGGCCCCGAGTAGAAGCGCCCACATTATCCAGATTGTCCGCCATCCTGTTTGCGTCTCTGTAGTAATGAGTAACCCGCGCTGCGTCCGCAACCATGCCCCAAATTTGTTCGACCTCCCTTCGTACCACTCACGGGCACTGTAGCTATCGATGAAGAATCCCAACCAAGACTAGTGAATCGACTTGACTACTGACATTGGTAAACCCCTTTTGATGGCACAAGCGGAGACCCGTAGCCAGTGCCAATACTTCTGCGCGCAGACTCGAAGCTTCCCCGAATGATGCCGAGAAAGCAAAAATAGGAAACCCTGATGCATCACAAAGTATTCCCCCATCCCCACTCACTCCCGGGTTACCTTTGGAGCATCTATCCGTATTTAACGTTAGCATTCCAACCCCCATCGCCTTCCACCCCACCAGCTGAAAACTATAGCGAGATGGCAGATGATTAGTCCACTCATATAGCTGAAGAAACATTTGCACCCCAAGTCTCTGATTAAACTTAGCCTCACCCCCATCGAGTCTAACAACACATCATGACAAACCTTCGCCACTCGCATTTGGCTCCCGTCAAAGTATGCTTTATATATATGAATTAGTTACCTTTGAATTATTTTTTCTTCAAAAAAAAGTTGTTTATTTTTTATTGTGCAAATTATTTAACTTTCAAAAAATTAAACATATAATTTGATGATCCATAATAAATTGATCCCATCTGATATATTATAATAAAAAGACCCAATTCATAATTATCGATGAACTAAACAAATAATAATTACTTTATTGGCCCATATACAAATATACAACTTAGCCCTATTGATTAGATTTGTTCTCAATCTTCTTCTTGTATCAACTGCAACAACAAAAGGGGCATTGCCAATTATGAAGATAATCAAGACAAAATTCCGATACAAAATGAAAGATAATTTCTTGAATGACTATCTAACTGTGTACATAGAAAAAAAGTTACTAGAAACTTTAGCATTGATTCAATTATAAATGAATTTAGTTCTATGAAAGAATGTAAAACTCATTTTAGTTTTAAGAAAAGAGGTTGACATTTCAAAGTATGTTAATATAACATTTACATTTTTTTTTGAAATTGAAAATACTTATATTTATATCACATATATATATATTGCATAAATGACATATTGGAGCATCTTCTCATAATGTGCAAATTGGATGGTTTGTGATGTTATAAATTATTTAATTAAAGGTTATTTCTTATCCTAATTTTAATTATTACTATGTTGCATATTTATAAAATAAAAATACCTTTATAATTAAAGTTAATATTTGATATTTTTAGATGTCATATATTTCTTTTTAGATGCCTTTGTACTAAATGATTAAAAGTACTTATTGTGTTTAATATGTATAAAAATAGTACATTTTACAAATTTTCTTCTGCTTTTTTTTATTATTTTTGTTTAGCATACTTTTTTTTTTATAATATTAACAATTTTTAAAATATTAAATGCTTAAAAATTTGCGTCTCAGCGAGACCGCGATTGATATGTCGAGATCGATGTGGAACGTTCTGGGCCGCGACTATGACCGTGACCGCGACTTTGAACCATGCTCTTAATCTGGGTCTTGACATTAGCCAATTCCTTCTCCTCCTCTTCTGCTTCTTCTCCAAATGAAAGCAAGTTCAACTTTCTATAGCAAGCACCCAAAAAACATGGCTGCAACAAACAGTTAAATTATATAAATTGTAATATACCTTAAAGACAGCAATTAATCATACAAAAGGGAGGCAAGGAAACTTACTTTATAGCTTTCTGCTTGGTGTCTTTCTTCTCAGTTTCAACTTTAGAAGAATGCAAGGACTTTGAAGATGCTACCCCGGGAACAATATCCTAAAATGGATTCCACAGTACCAAGACAGCCATTTAAAGACAAATATTAGGCAATGAACCAATTAGAAACAATATTTTGCAATGATGAAGGAAGAAAGTCCATTATGAGTATCTTTCCCTTCTTTTTACTCAATTATCACCTATTTGGATGGACAAATTAATACAGTACACACAATCTTTCTATAGAGACATTTTACACAAGAGAGAAATTCGAATGAAATTACAATAGTCAACAATTATATTCTACCAACATTTTAAAGCACAAATAACTAGATAAAAATGCTAGACTTGCCAAAATTACCAATAGAAGGCAAAAAATCCTAGTTAGGCGCAAATTTCATGTTGCAAAAGCATCGGGTGTCCATGATGATTATCTTTCCTTTCTTCTTACACATCAAGCAAGCTATTCAAAGTTGTTAGATAAACTAAACACAAAATCTTTTAACAAAAAATGGACTACTATGATAAGATTAGTGCTGGTCTGTCTTTACCCAGATTCAAAGGATCAATGACTCCTCTGATGGCTCGAATATCTCTGCTTTCCCAAGATTGGTTGAAGTTTTCTTCTTATAAGGAGAGAGCATTAGGTTTCTCCCTTGGCTCGTTGTCATCCGAGAATCATGATCTATCATACAATCTCTCTTGGCGTACCTTGAGTGACCCATCACAAGTATCTTCCAGGACTGTAAGGAGGCATCTTAAAGCACTGGGCATCACACATATTAAAATAGTTCTTTCAAGTTAATTTCAACCCATAGAAATGAAAAATGAAGATAAAAGAAAATGAACATAATCTTGAAGTTTACTTTAAACTCAAAATAATTTTCTTGCTCCTAATTATACAGGTTCAAGGAACTCGATCGTTGACATCTTCAAAAAAATTGAGCACATGTAATAATCATAAAAGTCTAGAAACTCCCAAGTATTAAGCACATGTAATAATCTCCAATTATACCATAAAGGAAATGAGTAAAGTGAAAATATTGCAAAGAAATTGAGCTTAATTACCTTGCCTTTGAACCAAAATAGCTTGCAGAATTGCTAGTTGAGTTGTCTCAAAGCTACAATTAGTTCACTGATGGAGAAGCAAATCCAGCCGAGGAAATCCAGTTTATTCACCTTTCGCAAAATGACCTAAAACTTAAAAGAAATTTCAGTTTAGTATTTACTGCAGAGATAAATTTAAGAAACAAACCTAAGAATCTATTAAGAAACAAACACAAAATTGAGATTGCTAGGTATATGCCTCGCCATTTTCCTTTGAGAATCGACTTATACTATTTCTACAATAGAGAGTAAAGATGAAGGAGGTGGAATTAGGCTTTAGAAAGAAAAAGAAGGATTAATCGATCAAGAATTAGGAATCGAAGGTATTTCTACATCATTTGGAATCGAAGGGAATTGAGAGATGGAAGAGAGAACGTCGTTTGCTTTCAGATTTAGGAATTGAGAAGTGGAATTGATTTAGGAATTGAGAATTTGCTTTTAGTTTGGCATTTAGGATATTTAGAACCTCGTTTCTTTTTCTTTTTTTTTTGGGCTTTATTAAAGCTATGTCATTTTTATGCAAAAATTATGAACATTGTGAAATTTGCTGCACTTTCTCTTGTGCCGCAGCAACAGCATAGCAAAAAGCCTGTCCTCTTGTAGTTTGGTCCTGATTGTGCTCTCAAGGAAGCATACGGCATACGTTGTGCAGATCCCTCTGGTGATTCCATCAATGGTTTAAGCCCATATCTGGGGCTTCAACCTGGACAAAGCTCTCAAAAACTCGGAGAGGTGCTGGAAGTCTCCCTGAGAGCTGGAAGTCTCCCTGAGAGCCCAAACTATAGTCATCAATTACCCACTTTCTCAAATCTGCTCAGTGGATGGGCCAATGATTGATGAGTCTTTATTGAAGAGTTCATTTTCTCAAGTTCCTTTCTTTGTTTCCAGAGAACACAACAAACTGATGCATCTTGGATGTGGTAATGCCCTCCTAAAATTGATAGATGGCAGTCAACAGATCTTTTCTGGTTGCACCTCAATGTGTAACAGCACCACAACAATTACCGGTTGCTATGGCATCAATTGTTGTCAGGCAAGCATTCCATACTACCTCAGCCAATATAGTTTGCAGTTAACTACCTCGCAGAACTTTACATCTAGTACTTGTGTTTATGCCTTCTTGGTTGACCAAAATTGGAAGTTAAAGAGTTGTATCAACCCTCCAAAAGTACGTCTGATAAATGCTCCTGTTGTGTGGTCTTGGCCTCTGAATCATTCTGAAATTAAAACCATCTCAGGGTGCAGTCCCAAAAAGATCTCCCTTCAGCTAGAATCCAGCAGTATTACCACTTATCAGTATGAATGTAGTACTTTAGGAGATGATATTTGGTTTTATCAAATCAATCCATGCCAAGATGGCGCCTGTAAACATGGTGAGTATTTAAGAGAATGGATTTATTATATATTATTATTCCTCTCCATAAAAGATTGTCCTTTTTTGAATATTCTCTAAAACTTGTTTCTTCTGAATCTTTGTTTCTTTGTCAAAGCTGTTAGGTCTAGCCCAAGAAATTGACGAAAACGATTTTTGACAATCCCAAAAGACAAATAACAAAACAAAAATAAATGAAATAGGAACACAGGAATTTACATGATCCGGTCAAATTGATCTATGTTTATGGGCGGAGGAGAAGCAATATTTTACTATGAAGAAGAGAGCACAAAAATGTCTTAAGAAAGTGTTTTTATACCCAACATACCTAATATTCAAAATACAAGAGAACCCAAAAATATTTTACTGAACAAAAGGTTTAATGACTTAAAGGCCGAAATACCCCACTAAATCTCTCTTGGTTTGGTGCACTTAATTCTATTATAGGCCAATTATATTTATAAGCAACTAAGGGAAATGCTCCCTTATACAAATAGCAATGTTGGACAAAGCCACTTTAACAAATCTCTACCTTGGTGTGTCTCCAACATTGATAATAGCAAATCTGCTCTAATTTTTCCACATAAGTCCCAATATACCTAAATCACCAACAACGAACTCCAATCAAGTCCCTTGTTTGAACTTGTAAACTGGAAGAGGTTTCGCAAACATGTTAGCAGGATTTTCTTTGGTACTGATTTTTTGAACAAGGATTTTTCTCTTAGCAATAGTATCTCGAATGAAATAAAATTTTACATCAATGTGCTTCATCCTCTCATGATACAATTGGTCTTTAGTCAAATGAATGACATTTTGACTATCAGAGTAAATAGTAGTAACACCTTGATGTAGATTGAATTTACCAAACAACCCTTCAATCACGAAACTTCTTTGATTGCCTCGGTCATGTCTATATATTCTGCCTCGGTCATGTCAATCATGAAACTTCTAGATAAAGTTACAATAGATTGTAAAGTAATTTTCCACCTAACTGTATAACTACCAATACAAAATATGTAACCTAAAAGTGATATTCTTCTGTCAAGATCCCTGACATAGTCAGAGTTTACAAAACTAACCAAAGTATTATTATTTCTCCCAAACCCCAATCAACAGTTAGAAGTTCCTCGCAAGTATCTGAGAATTCACTTCATAGCTTGCCAATGCACTTTTCCAGGACAAGACATATATCTGCTAACTAAACAGACTGCTTGTGTAATATCTATATAAGTGCAAATCATTGCATACATAATACTGTTGACTACACTGAAATAAGGAACCTGTGCCTCATACTCTTCTTCTTTAACTGACTATGGTGATTGAGTAGCAGATAGTCGAAAATGACTAACAAGAGAAGTGATCACAGGTTTAGCATCTTTTATGCCAAACTTCTCTGAGACATTTTCAAGGTAATTTTCTTGGGTCAAGAGTAACTTTTCAACTCCTTGGTCTCTCTTGATCTCCATGCCAAGAATTTTTTTAATTGCTCCCAAATGTTTCATTTCAAATTCGCTACTTAATTGTAATTTCGAAGTGTGAAAATCTGACAAATTCCTGACAGCAATGAGCATGTCGTCAACATAAAATAGCAACTAAATGAAAAGAACTATCATTTAATTTTCAGAAATAAATGTAAGTCCCAAAGACAACCAAGAGGGGGGGTGAATTGGGTTGATTAAAATCTTTAACTAAATTTATGCACTTTTTCTTTAATAAAAATTTACCTTCTTTTCTAGTAATGATCAACTAAGTAGATTATAAGACAAGAGCAATATTGATCAGAAAGACAAGTATAGATACGCAATGAGAATTTTATTAAACATAAAAGTAAGATAGGGAATCAAACCAAGTGTCTACCAAGCTATCCTCAAGCTTGAAGACCAAACGCTAGGAAGAGCAACTTCTCTTTGATGAAAGAAGATCAACTAGATGTACAATGGAGGGAGCACTTCCTCCTTGCCCTAAGCCTCACTTAGTCAAGCTAAGAAGTTTTACAATCACTCAGAAAACCCTCAACAAAGCTACACTAAAGATCCTTTCAACCACAAAAGAAATGCTCACCAGAAATTCACACCACTTTAAAACAAATCTAGCTTTGGAGACTATTTTCTAGCTAAAATATCTCTTCAAATCTTGTAAACAAAGTGTGCAAAAGTCCCTCCTTCGTTCAGACCAGTTTGATTTTAAAGGGAACCAGAAATGGGCTTCATCAATGCTTCCAACGGATAGAAGGCAGCTGAAGAGTCAACTAGCCGTTGAGGCTGTCGGACGTCCGACGATCGAATCATCGTCCGAACCAATCGTCCGATGATAGCCAAGTTGAAGTTCGGACGTCCGATGCGTCTTGATCGTCCGACACCACATCGTCCGATCGCAGGCAGAGAGTTGGCAAGTCAGCTTGGAATTTTTCGGACGTCCGATGCGGTTGATGAGCGTCCGATGGCAAGCGTCCGATCCTTCCGGACGTCCGATGCTTCCTCACGAGCGTCCGACAGAGCTTCCTTCTTGGTGCTTTTTATCCTTTCGGACGTCCGACAGATTCCTTTCGGCCGTCCGACGTGAGTGTCCTGTTTTTGCTTCTTCTTTTGGTTGAATTGCATTTCATGACCTATTCATACCTGATTCTTTGATATGTGAAGATACTTATAATCGAGGAGGTTAGATACATTTCAAAATACCAAGAATAGCAAGATTGTCATGCTTAAAAGACAGTATCTTTGATCGAAACAAAACAATGACTAAATTCATTCATATTATTCCAATCTTGTTTGCCACATCCAAAGCAACGTAGTCAGAGAATAAACAAACATATGCTTTCTTTGTTCCATCAGTCCTGATCAAAGTTTTCACTTTCTTGGTCAATCAAAGTGTTCACTTTCTTGGTTAGTATAAACATTTCAAATTACTTTGTGATCATCAAAACCAAGAATAACATTCTCCCCCTTTTTGATGATGACAAAACAAAGATTTGAAATGAGATTTGATGATTGGAATAAAATCTCCCCCTTTCACAATAGCTCCCCCTTACTTAGTGAATCATAAATAATTTTGAAAAACTCCCCCTCACTTGGCTGCCCAACCGAATTACACAATTAACCAATTATACAAGCCAATCCAATCAATCCAATATCAATCCATAAAAATCCGGCCATCTCCCCCTTTTTGTCATCACAAAAGGGTAATCAATCACATTCATACACAAATGCAAAAATTTTCCATAAATGCAAACCACAGTCATTCACAAACACATTCATTATACTAATGCAAACCAAATTCATTATATTCACATAATCAGGAAAGACAAACAAACATCCATAAAAAATACTTGGACATCCATCAACACAGTACTTAAACATTCATCAAAACACACCAAAAGAAACTTAGAATCTTCATTACATTACATATTCATTGTTAAATACCACAAACACATAAATAAGCCAAACATAATGCAAATGTCCTATGTGATGAACTATGTGGATCCAGGTGTCCTCCGAGAGAGCTGATATTGAGAGAGGTCTTCCTCATCAGTTTCTTCATCGTCTTCAGCATCTTCTTCAATTGGTGCCTTGCCTTTGTCTGATGTGGAAGGGCCATGAGGAGTCACAGGAGTTGATGGATTCGGATCTGGAACTGATGAAGCTGGATCAGTGGTTCGAGGTTGTTTATCATGGGAGACTTCCTCAACCACAGGGGAAGGAAAAAGAAGATTCTTTTTGTCAAGAAAGGCAGTTTGTTGCTCAGAAGACATGGTGAACATAAGGCCATGTTCTAGAAGAAGAACATGCTGTTTGAGTTCATGAAGAAGCTCAATTACTTCATTACTGGAAGAGGAAGATGCTTTAGTGGCAGACTTCCTAGGGTGAATGGGAGTGAGTGAAATGGGTGAAGGATCATGTACAGTCTTAGACCTCTGTTCACTAGATGATGCCCCCTTTGACAACAAAAACCACACATAATGGAAGAGTCCTTAACATGTACTGATTTGATATATCTCAATCCACCTCTTCTATATGTTGTGAAATCATGTGCAATTTTGTTGTGTGCAAATGTTCTTTGAAAAGTAGTAGGATGGGTAAATAACATATTCCTTTTGTTGAACTCCTGCTTTCTTGCTTTCAAAGTCTCATCCAAGTTGTCCATTCTTTTTTTCAAATCACCCTGTCTTTCCTTCAGCATTTCACAAATATTTGTCTTTCTATCAAGTTCATCTTGAATATTACATCCGGCTCTCACTAGACTTTCATTGTCGGTCTTTAGTTGTTTATTTTGTTGAAAAAGACTTGCATTTTCTTGAATGAGAAAAGCCATTTTCTGTTTTAACTGCTTGTTTTTGTCATAGGATTCCTTCAAGGCATTATGCAGTTTTTCAACAAAAGATTCAAGATCATCATCTTCATCATTATCACTTTCAGATTGAGAGTGTGTGGAAGTTACCTCATTATTTCCAATAGCCATGAAGGCCATTTGAGCTGATTCTTCCTCTTCTTCAACTTCCCCTTCGGAGTTGCATTCATTCCAAGTAATCTGAAAGTTGTTGAATCTTGGGTTCCGATCAGCTTTTCCATCTTTCATCTTCTTCATGGGGCATTCGTTTGCATAGTGTCCAGGCTGTCCACATTCGAAGCATTTGTCCAACTGTTTCTTGTTGAAATCTTGTTTTCCTTTGTACTTTGCAATAGATGGCTGATTCTGGAATTGATTGCTAGGACCTCCCCTTCTAAACTTTCTTTTATTCAAGATTCTCTTGAAGCCTCTGGTTATGAGAGCAAGATCATTATCATCACCCTCTGAGTCTTCATCATCCAAGTGAGCTGTATCATCTTCACCTTGAGTAGTCTTTAGAGTAATGTTTCTCTTTGCTCTAGCATCCTCTTCCTCCTGCACTTTAGATTTCAGTTTCAACTCATAAGAGGTTAGTGAGTTTATGATAGATTCAATAGGCACAGAACTTAAATCCTTAGCCTCCTCTATTGCAGTCACTTTATTTTCCCATTCTTTGCCCAATGCATTGAGAATTTTTCTGTTCTTCTCTCCCAAGGTGTACTCTTTGCCCAATGCTTCAAGATCTTTGATCAAGTCAGTGAACCTGCAATACATTTTGTCAATATCCTCAAGAGGTTCAATTTTAAATGATTCATATTTTGTGACCAAGATAGCCTTTTTCTGTTCTTTCACATTGTCACCACCCTCATGGATTTCTCTTAGTTTATCCCACATTTCTTTAGCCGATTTGCAGCCTTTTACTCTGATTGATTCATTTGAATCTAGGGCACTATAAAGAACATTCATGGCCTTGGCATTCAATGTGAGGTTAGTCCTATCTTGAGCATTCATTTCAGCTCTTGTTTTTGGCCGAAGCAACCCTGTATCTGCATCAAGAAAGTTAGCTTCATGCGGTCCTTCACTCACAATAAACCATAGTTCAATATCAATAGATTGCAAAAAGATAATCATCCGTTCTTTCCAGCTAACATAGTTAGAGCCACTGAACATGGGAGGCATAGTAACAGATTGCCCCTCAACAAACATAGCATGACTGGTTGTCATCTTTACTCCAAGCCGTTAGAGCTTAATCTCAAGGAGACCAAGCTCTGATACCAATTGTAAGTCCCAAAGACAACCAAGAGGGGGGGTGAATTGGGTTGATTAAAATCTTTAACCAAATTTATGCACTTTTTCTTTAATAAAAATTTACCTTCTTTTCTAGTAATGATCAACTAAGTAGATTATAAGACAAGAGCAATATTGATCAGAAAGACAAGTATAGATACGCAATGAGAATTTTATTAAACATAAAAGTAAGATAGGGAATCAAACCAAGTGTCTACCAAGCTATCCTCAAGCTTGAAGACCAAACGCTAGGAAGAGCAACTTCTCTTTGATGAAAGAAGATCAACTAGATGTACAATGGAGGGAGCACTTCCTCCTTGCCCTAAGCCTCACTTAGTCAAGCTAAGAAGTTTTACAATCACTCAGAAAACCCTCAACAAAGCTACACTAAAGATCCTTTCAACCACAAAAGAAATGCTCACCAGAAATTCACACCACTTTAAAACAAATCTAGCTTTGGAGACTATTTTCTAGCTAAAATATCTCTTCAGATCTTGTAAACAAAGTGTGCAAAAGTCCCTCCTTCGTTCAGACCAGTTTGATTTTAAAGGGAACCAGAAATGGGCTTCATCAATGCTTCCAACGGATAGAAGGCAGCTGAAGAGTCAACTAGCCGTTGAGGCTATCGGACGTCCGACGATCGAATCATCGTCCGAACCAATCGTCCGATGATAGCCAAGTTGAAGTTCGGACGTCCGATGCGTCTTGATCGTCCGACACCACATCGTCCGATCGCAGGCAGAGAGTTGGCAAGTCAGCTTGGAATTTTTCGGACGTCCGATGCGGTTGATGAGCGTCCGATGGCAAGCGTCCGATCCTTCCGGACGTCCGATGCTTCCTCACGAGCGTCCGACAGAGCTTCCTTCTTGGTGCTTTTTATCCTTTCGGACGTCCGACAGATTCCTTTCGGCCGTCCGACGTGAGTGTCCTGTTTTTGCTTCTTCTTTTGGTTGAATTGCATTTCATGACCTATTCATACCTGATTCTTTGATATGTGAAGATACTTATAATCGAGGAGGTTAGATACATTTCAAAATACCAAGAATAGCAAGATTGTCATGCTTAAAAGACAGTATCTTTGATCGAAACAAAACAATGACTAAATTCATTCATATTATTCCAATCTTGTTTGCCACATCCAAAGCAACGTAGTCAGAGAATAAACAAACATATGCTTTCTTTGTTCCATCAGTCCTGATCAAAGTTTTCACTTTCTTGGTCAATCAAAGTGTTCACTTTCTTGGTTAGTATAAACATTTCAAATTACTTTGTGATCATCAAAACCAAGAATAACAATAAACACAACTATTATACATACTTCTTGAATAATCATGATCTAACATAAAAGTATCAAACCTCTTATACACTGTTTTGGAAACTATTTCAATCTATATAAGGATCTCTTCAGTAAACAAACATGGTCTTCCTTTTCTTCAATTTCAAATCCCCGAGTTTGTTTCATATAAATGTTCTCTTCAAGTTCACAATGTAAGAAAGTTGTTTTAACATTAAGTTGCTCCAACTCCAAATCATATATGGCAACTAAAACAAGCAAAATACAAGCAAAATATGAATAGAGTTATGCTTAGCAACAGGTGAAAATATTTCATTAAAATCAACATCTTGTACCTAATTATAGTTTTTTGCAACCAACCGTGCTTTATACCTTGCATTTTCGACCCCTGGAATACCTTCTTTATTCTTGAAGACCTATTTGCATCCAACAATTTTCTTATTTGAAGGCCCTTTCACAAGAACCCAAGTCCCATTTCAATGGAAAGATTTAATTTTTTCATTCATTGCAATCAACCACTTAGCAAAATTATCACAAGAAATTGCCTCTGACTAGGTAGTAGACTCACTAACTACATCAGTTTCTTCTACAACAAACAAAGCATATGCAATCAAATTTGCATATCTTTGTGGTGGTCGAATATCCCTTCTTGGTCTATCTTTGGTAATGAAACATTCTTCCTCTTCTGAATTATTTTCATCTGTACAATCAGATGCATTTACTGGCACTTGTTGAGTAGAAGGACCAGAACTACCAATCTTAACCTCTACATGCTTCTGCATACTATCATTTGATTGATAAGAACTGGAGGACCCTTTCTTGGAAAAAAATATAGAGAATTCATCAAAACTAACAGTTCTACTGATTTTAAATTTTAAAAATTTGAGATCAGGATACCATAATTTGTATCCTTTCACCCCAAAAGCATACCCAAGAAAGATACACTTTTTAGTTCGGGATTCTAATTTTTCATCATTTATATGCATATATGCTGGATATCCAAAAATTTTTAAATCAAAATAATCAGCAGAAGTATTTGACCAAACTTTCTCAGGAGTCTTAAAATCAAGAGCAGTAGAACGAGTACGGTTGATAATATAACAAGTCATAGAAATCGCCTCTGTCCAAGAGTCTTTTGTCAATCCTGCATTAAAGATCATGTACCTCACTCCCTCCAAAAGCGTTTTGTTCATACATTTAGTCACACCATTTTGCTGAAGCGTCATCCTGACAGTGCGATGCCAAACAATCCCTTCATTCCTGCAAAATTCATCAAATTCTCTTGCACAAAATTTCATATCACTATCTATTCTAAGTCTCTTGATCTATTTATCTATTTGTTTTTCAATCAACACTATCCATTCTTTGAAAGTGAGGTAAACATCATTCTTATGTATAACAAAAAAACCCAAACTTTTCTTAAATAATCATCAATGAAAGTCAACATATACCTGATACCATCCTTTAGACAGAACACTAGGTGAATCCCATAAATATGAATGAATATAGTTAAGAGTACCTTTCGTCTTATGAATTACTGGTGAAGTAAAGCTAACTCTTTTATGCTTTTTAAAGACACAGTATTCACAAAATTCTAATCACCAGTACTCTGACCACAAAGAAGTTCCCTTTTGTTCAGTATGCCCAAACTTTTCTCACTCATATGTCCCAAACGCACATGCCACAATTTGGTGATGTCAGAATCAGATAAAGATGATGATGATGAAACTGCGACTGAACCTGTGATAGTAGATTCCTGCAAAATATATAAACTCCAAACCTGCAAACTTTCATTACAATGAGAGTACCTTTCGTATCGAAAAATGAAATCTGCATTAAAATTTAAGGAGTAGATTGACAGGAATATTATTGAAGAATTTAGTGGAGATCAGGCAGAAAGTCTAGTTATTAAGAGTAGAATCGAGAAAAAAGAATTTGACAATAGTAGATTTAAATCTAAATCTGAATTCAAGCATAGAAATTTGGAGTACAATTATTATCAAAAAATGGGGCACATTAAGATAAATTATTTTAAATTAAAAATTAGATTGAAACAAAAGAGAAAACCTAGTGAAAAAAATATTGAAACTGCCAAAACTGGTGCTGCAGTTGATGAGAATGAAGGAAATATTTTCTTTGTGACTAATGACAGGACAATGTCTTAAAATAAATGGATTTTAGATTTGGAATGCTCTTATTATATGTGTCCTAATAGAAATTTATTTTTCACTTATGAATCTTATAATGGTAGAATTATTTTGATGGGCAATAATACCATTTGTGATGTTGTTGATAAGGTACAATTTGAATTAAAATGCATTATGGTATTGTGAGAATGGTCATTAATGTTAGACATGTTCTTGATTTGAAAAAATCTCATCTCTTTGGGTACCTTGGAGGTTCTTGGGTGCAAATACACAGCTGAATATGATGTTATGATCGCTATAACTGACTCCATTGAGTTTGCCGCCGTAGAATTCAACAGTTACACCTCCTTGTTCAACACTATACTTTGATTCTGCCCTTCTAAAAGGAACATCCACTCTAACAATTCCGTCATAAAAATGGAATCTATGTTCTCCAAGTTCATAATAATAGAATCAAATTTATCAAGATGTGAGAGTATAAATGTAATTTCAGTCATGTGAAGCATATACAGATTTTGCTTTAAATAAAACCTATTCTCAATCGTTTCTTCATGTAAAAGGCCTTAACTTTATCCCACATGGCTTTTGCTAAATTCTCAGTGGCTACCTCCTGCAAAATCTCATCAAAGAGATTTAAAATAATACTAGACCGAGTCTTCTTATCCATTTCAGCAAAATTTGCATCTGTCAAATTCTCTGACTTTTTCTCAATTCCCTGTGTCGCTAAATCAACTCCGTCTTAAACCAAAATGGCTTCCATCTTGAACTGCCACATCCTGAAGTTGATATTTTTATCGAATTTTTTGACAATAGTCTTTGTTATTGTCATTGTTGTCACAAAATTCAAAACCTCCGAAGAATCTCTAATACCAATTTGTTGGATATAGCCCCAGGAAATTGAAGAAAAGGATTTTTGGTAACCTCAAAAGAAAAATAAAAAAATAAAAAAAATAAAATAGGAACACAAGAATTTATGTGGTTCACTTAAATTGACCTACATCTATGGGTAGAGAAAGAGCAATATTTTATTATGAAGAAGAGAGTACAAAAATGTTTTAGAAAAGTGTTCCTAGACTCAAAACATCTAATACTTAAAATACAAGAGAGCCCAAAAATATTTTACTAAACAAAAGGTTTGATGATCCAAAGGCTCAAACAAACAACTAAATCTCTCTTGATTTGGTGCACTTATAAGGCAATGTGGGACAAAGCCACTTTAACAAAAGCCATTGCCGAAATCAAGTGCAAGGGGAACAGGACAGCAATTATTACTGGTAAGTCATCCATCCCTTTTGTAATTTCATTCATAGTACACGAAAAGTAGTCAGAAATGGTCTTCCATGGAATTAGTGTTTAATGTTATCTTTTATAGTGATGGTGTTGCAGATGATGATAAGGTGTCTGTTATGTGTGTCTTGATTGTGATATTTAGTATTAACCTAATCGAGAATTTACATAGATACTACTGTACGAGCTAGCATGTTGATTCTTTTGATCACAACTTTTTTGTTTGTACAACATGGTGAAGAAGATACACGAAAATAAGCGCAATGATAAGCTTTTTAGAAAAATGTTGAAAGTGCTATAGTAAATTATGGCAAACTCTAATTGCAATATTGTTTGTTCTGTCTAAAAACTCAAAATAAAGGTGAAGTTCAATTTTTGACAGAAACAAATAATAGTTCATCTCAAGACATGTAAATTACATCAATATATTGAATCTACACTTGCTCAGGACGCTAGTGAGAATGATAAGGCCAAAGATAGTTTGGCTTTAAGTGTCTTCTTGAAGCATGCAGATAATTTGTAAATAGACTTTATAAACCATTTATTGGAGAAAATTTCTACGTCTATACTTGGTTGAAACCTCCAAAAGTCAAAGATTGTAGCCTGACCACCCAAAAATGGCTTCACTAATTCAACTTGTATGACTATTTGTTAAGATACTTGTGCTGAGTAAGTCAAAAATTTTAAACTAGTTGATTAAATCATCTCCAAACTTGAATATCAATTAGTAAAATCTCTATCAAAAGCCAAAATACAGTCGGGCAAAATTTTTGTCAAAAGCTGAAATAAGGCAGTGACTAGTCAGGGTATTTTGATTATTTTTCATCTTACAGATATCCAAATGAGTTGATTTTTGATGCATCGGAAAACTAATTCAAAAAACTACAACTTTCATGTTTGGTGTAAGAGTTAATTCAGCTTACATCATCAAGAAAATTGCCGTTGAAATTAGTCCAAAAATAAAATAAAATTGAATTTTGAACAGAAAGTGCAAAACTGCAAAAGAGGAAGAACCGCGAGGCAGATCTACGAGGTATCGTAGATCCACCTTGCAAATCCCTGACTATGTGCTACAAGTTGATTCTACAACTTGCACTTATTTTACACTACTTTTTGAACCATTTTTTCTCATAAAATCCGGCTAGATCCAGCAAACTTGAGTTGAAAAAATGAAGAACAACTCTATGACAACATTATGAGTACATTTTCTTTTTCAAAAACATCTATAGATACCTCTTATATCTCATTGATTTGAAGTATCTTGTGGCATCTTCTAAGGATGAATTAGTATAAAGAAGTAGAGTAGAAGTAGAAGTACAAATTAGTTTTAACTCTAGTTTCATATTGTGAGTTTCAAAATTAGTTTAAGAGTTTTGCAAGGGAAGTAAGAGCATTTTTGTACCAAACTTATTTGTGAGATTAACTTATGAAGGTATTCAATGATTCAACTTTCAAAACATTGAATAAGAATTCTTCTTCCTAAACTTTGTTCTTGTTCTTATTTGTCTTGTTTAGTTACAAGTTTGTTTCATATTTAGATGCTTTTAATTGATAGATGTCGAGATTGTATAATAAAAAATGCCTACTTGAAAAAAATATGAATTTTGTAAATAGTGGTGAGCAGGGTAGAATCCATAGAGATTGGAGAGAATTAGTTTTTTCTACAATTCAAGGTATGGGGGATTTTTATAAAATGAAAATAATAACAATAAAAAAAACTAAAATAACAATGTGCTAAAATTGAATCAAAATAATTTCGAAAATGGTTCACTTAATTGGTCATCGATGCAATGATAATTTGGTCTATTAACTAATAAATAAGTTATAACTGTCAAACAAGCGATAACAGTCAATTTCTTCTTACTGTATTGGTGATTAAAGTACGGCCATTAACCACTATCCTAATGAAGAAATAACCCTAAGTACGATCTTAGAATTCAATTTCCTAATTGCCTTAAGAATTAGAGAAATCCTGTTCTAACCAAATAACGCGCTATGAGGGTTATTTTAAATTAATCCATATATTCTCCTGACACAAATTCAATCATACCAGTTACCACTAATTTAAAGCAATCAAATAATTATGAATTTAACTGCTTTAATTGATTTTAGGTTATTAGATCAATTTAAATATCGGACCAAAATATTCAAATAATATAAAAATCATAAAAAATTAAATCAGAAAACATACGAATACAAGTAAATAATTAATTTGATCTCACAATTTTAGATAAACCAAATCTTCCATTGTTTTTTGACTAGAAAGGGAAGTTTAGTTCATCGTCATGGAAAAAAACCACGCGCAAAATATTTGGGGGCTATCCAAGTGTTTGGGAGAATGCGATTCTCCAAAAATGCGATGAAAAAGAAAAGGAAAGATGCATGTTTGTTTCTTGTGAAAAAGAAGAAAAACTACCTACTATTAGGCTCGTTCCGAGAAAAAAGAAAAGATAAAGCAAACGATAATGCCTTTCTGCTCTTGTTTCCTATTACTACTAAACTACTTCTTCCAATTTCTAGTTTATGAATTCATCAACAATGGAACACTTTTTGATCATGTGCAAAACAAAGCCAAGGCCTCAGTTCTATGCTGGGATACTCGTTTGAGGATAGCCATAGAAACTGTAGGGGCGCTTTCATATTTGCATTCTGTTGCTTCTCCTCCTATTGTTGATCTAGACATGAAGTCGGTCAACATACTCCTAGATGATAAATACACAGCGAAAGTGTCAGACTTTGGAACATCAAGATTGGTACCCATGATTTAATGTGAGATACCAATGATGGTGCAAGGAACAATTGGCTACTTAGACCCTGAGTACCTGCAGACTAGTCAATTAACTGAGAAGAGTGATGTCTATAGCTTTGAGGTTGTTCTTGTGGAGCTATTGACAGGAGAGAAGGTATTGTGCTTTGATAGATCTGCAAGAGAGAGAAGTCTGGCAAGTTATTTCTTTCTTCAATAAAAGATAACCATTTGTTTGAAGTTCTGGATGATAATATCGACACTGAAAGAAATGCTAAGCCACTGAAAGAAGTTGCTATGCTAGCTAAAAGGTGCTTAAATGTCAAGGGGGAAGATAGGCCAACCATGAAAGAAGTAGCATTGGAATTAGAAGAAATGAGTCTATCAACGAGGCATTCGAGGGTTCTGTTGAATTCAAAGCCTAAATTGTAGACTTTTTCAAGTCACAATTGTTGAATTTGTGGCATCAATTTCTATTCCACATCGGTAGAGTTGAGAGCTTGGGTAAGGGCTTGAGAGTTATTTATAACTCTCAAGCAAATCAATTCAATTACACCAAACACCAACAAAAGAATTACACCAAAAAGGATTTTGTAATTCTTTTGTAATTCTTTCTTCTCCCAAATTTATAAAAGCGGGTAGCTTGAGTAGTGCTCGGAGATTAGGCAAAATTTGCCGAACTCCGTTATCAATTTTTCGGATGCGTTCTTTTCTTATATCTTTTATTTATTCCTCACTTATTTAGTAGTTTCTTTTCAATTGAAATATAGTATTCAATATATTTGTCTATATTTGTCGGGTATATTTGTAATGTTTTATACGATTCATTTGAGTGTATTTTCTTATTCGTGTGTATGTAATAGTTATGTATACACGAGTGTTATTCTTGATTTTGATGATCACAAAGCACTTTGAAATGTTTATCTAATTCTCTTCAAATATAAGTGTTTTGCTTTTAAGAGAATCAGATACAAAGGTGTCAAGGAAAGAAAATCAACCAAAAGAAGAAGCAAAAACAGGGCACTCATGTCGGACGTCCTAAAGGAAGCTGTCGGACGTCCGAAAGAATGAAGAACATCAAGAAGGAAACTCTGTCGGACGCTCGTAAGGAAGCATCGGACGTCCGGGAGGATCGGACGCACGCTTCGGACGCACATCGATCGCATTAGACGTCCGAGAAATTCTGCAAAGTTTTGATGACTCTCTGACGACGTTCGGAAGTAGATGCTGTCGGACGATAATATCCCATCGGACGTCCGAACGACAACTTGGCTGATTTTCGGATGATGGGATCGTGCGGTGATTCATCTGTCGGATGTCCGATGGCCCCAACGGCTAGCTGACTCTTCATCTGCCTACTATCCGTTGGAAGCATTATTGAAGCCCATTTTTGGTTCCCTTTAAATACAAACCATTCTGAACCAGTGAGTGACTTTTGCACACTTTGTTTACAAGATCTCAAGAGATATTTTAGCTAGAAAATAGTCTCCAAAGCTAGATTTGTTCTCCAAGTGGTGTGAATTTCTTGTGAGCATTTCTCTTGTGGTTGAAAGTTTCATTAGTGTAGCTTTGTTGAGGGTTATTTGAGTGATTGTAAAACTTCTTAGCTTGATTAAGTGAGGCTTAGGGCAAGGAGGAAGTGCTCCCTCCATTGTACATCTAGTTGATCATCTTTCATCAAAGAGAAGTTGCTCAACCTAGTGATTGGTCTTCAAGTTTGAGGAAAGCTTGGTAGACAATCGGTTTGATATTCTATCTTATTTTTTTTGTTTAATAAAATTCTCATTGCTTATCTATACTTGTTTTTCTAATCAACATTGCTCTCTTCTTCTGATCTACTTGGTTGATCATTACTAGAAAAGAAGGTAAATTTTTATTAAAGAAAAAGTGCATAAATTTGATTAAGATTTTAATCAACCTAATTCACCCCCCTCTTAGGTTGTCTTTGGGCCTTACAATTGGTATCAGAGCTTGGTCTCCTAGAGATTAAGTTCAAGCGGCTTGGAGTAAAGATGACAACCAATCATGCCATGTTTGTTGAGGGACAATCGGTCACTAGGCCTTCCATATTTACTGGTTCCAATTATGTTAGTTGGAAAGAAAGGATGATTATCTTTTTGCAATCTATTGATATTGAGCTATGGTTTATTATGAGTGAAGGACCGCATGAACCTAACTTTCTTGATGCAGATACAGGTTTGCTTCGCCCAAAAACGAGAGCTGAAATAAATGCTCAAGATAGGACTAATCTCACATTGAATGCCAAAATCATGAATGTTCTTTATAGTGCCCTAGATTCAAATGAATCAATTAGAGTAAAAGGCTGTAAATCGGCCAAAGAAATGTAGGATAAGCTAAGAGAAATCCATGAGGGTGGTGACAGCGTGAGAGAACAGAAAAAGGCTATCTTGGTCACAAAGTATGAATCATTTAAAATTGAACCTCTTGAGGATATTGACAAAATGTATTGCAGGTTCAATGACTTGATCAAAGATCTCGAGGTGTTGGGCAAAGAGTACACCTTGGGAGAGAAGAACAGGAAAATTCTCAATGCATTAGGCAAAGAATGGGAAAATAAAGTGACGGCAATAGAGGAGGCTAAGGATTTAAATTCTGTACCTATTGAATCTCTCATTAACTCACTAACCTCTTATGAGTTGAAATTGAAATCTAAAGTGCAGGAGGAAGAGGATGCTAGAGCAAAGAGAAACATTGCTCTAAAGACTACTCAAGGTGAAGATGATCCAGCTCACTTGGATGATGAAGACTCGGATGGTGATGCTAATGATTTTGCTCTCATCACAAGAGGTTTCAAGAGAATCTTGAATAAAAGAAAGTTTAGAAGGGGGGAACCTAGCAATCAATTCCAAAATTATTCATCAAATGCAAGGAACAAAGGAAAACAAGAATTCAACAAGAAGCAAGTGGACAAATGCTATGAATGTGGACAGCCTGGATACTATGCAAACGAATGCCCCATGAAGAAAATGAAAGATGGGAAAGCTGATCGAAAGCCAAGATTCGACAACTTCCAGATTACTTGGAATGAATGCAACTCCGAAGGGGAAGTTGAAGAAGAGGAAGAATCAGCTCAAATGGCCTTCATGGCTATTGGAGATAATGAGGTAACTTCCATACACTCTCAATCTGAAAGTGATGATGAAGAAGATGATGATCTTGAATCCTTTGTTGAAAAACTGCATAATGCCTTGAAGGAATCTTATGATAAAAACAAGCAGCTAAAACAGAAAATTGCTTTTCTCATTCATGAAAATGCAAGTCTTCTTCAACAAAATAAACAACTAAAGACTGACAATGAATGTCTTGTAAGAGCCGGATTTGATGTTCAAAATGAACTTGATAGAAAGACAAGTGTTTGTAAAATGCTAAAGGAAAGACATGGAGATTTGAATAAAAGGATGGACAAACTGGATGAGACCTTAAAAGCTAGAAAACAAGACTATCTCAAAAGGACCATGTCAACCACCTGTCTTACTAATCAGAAAAGAACATTAACACACATAAAAAATGCACATGGTTTCACAACACATAGAAGGAGTGGATTGAGATTTATCAAACCATTACATGTTAAAAACTCTTCCATTATGTGTAATTTTTGCTGTCAAAAAGGACATTTAAAAGGAGATTGTTATGTGAAAAGAAATCTGAACAGAGGAATGAGATGCATGTGGTTAGTTAGTCACAATGCTAACTATTGAGAACCCAAAAATATCAATGATGCTTTAAAGGATGAAAACTAGATTTTGGCAATGCAAGAGGAACTTAATCAATTTGAGAGAAATAAGGTTTGGACACTTGTTGATAGATCTCAAAATCAACCTATCATTGGAATGAAGTGGATATCTAGAAATAAGTTGGATGATATAGGTGTAGTTGTAAGAAATAAAGCCAGATTAGTTGCTAAAGGATGTGCACAAGAAGAAGGAATTGATTTTGATGAAACATTTGCTCCCGTAACTAGATTAGAATCGATTAGAATGCTTCTTGCTTTTGCTTGCTTCAAAGGTTTCAAATTGTTTCAAATGGATGTTAAAAGTGCCTTCTTAAATTGTTTTATTGATCAAGAAGTATATGTGGATCAACCCCCCGGTTTTGAAAATACAAAATTTACAAGTCATGTGCTTAAACTATCAAAAGCATTATATGGTTTAAAACAGGCTCCAAGAGATTGGTATGAAAGATTGAGTGGTTTCTTGATTGAAAATGGTTTCAAAAGAGGTATTGTGGACACCACACTTTTTATTAAACAAGTGTTGAATGATCTTCTTATTGTGCAAATATATGTAAATGATATTATTTTTTGTGCTACTAATGAGTATCTATGCAAGGATTTTTCCACCATTATGCAAAGTGAATTTGAAATGAGTATGATGGGAGAGTTAAAATTCTTTCTTGGACTTCAAATATATCAAGCCCTAGAGGAAATTTTTATAAATCAAGCAAAATACACCATGGAATTGCTAAAAAGGTTTGGCATGGAGGACTCAAAGCAAGTTGGAACTCCAATGTGCACTTCTACAAAACTTGACAAAGATGAAGAAGGTAATCATGTGGATGAAAAGCACTATAGAGGTATGATTGGAAGCCTACTCTATTTAACCGCAAGTAGACCCGATATTATGTTTGCTGTTTGCTTGTGTGCTAGATTTCAATCTTGTCCAAAAGAATCACATTTGAACACAGTTAAAAGGATTTTTAGGTATTTGAAAGATACATTAAACTATGGTCTTTGGTATGCTAGATCTTGTGAATTTGCTCTATATGGATATTCGGATACGAATTTTGGTGGTTGTCGTGTCAAATAGAAAAAGTACTAGTGGAACTTGTCACTTTCTTGGTAATTGCTTAGTTTCTTGGTTTAGCAAAAAATAAAATGCAATCTCTTTGTCCACAACCGAAGCGGAATATATTGCCGCTAGTGCATGTTGTGCTCAACTTTTATGGATGAAGCATACCTTGAATGATTTTGGATTGTTATATGATTTCATGCCTATATTCTGTGATAATACCAGTGCTATAAATTTAACCAAAAATCCAATTCAACATTTTAGGACAAAACATATAGACATAAAGCATCACTTTATTCGCGATCTTGTTCAAAAAATGTGAAGTTTGTGTGAATTATGTTTGCTCTAAAGATCAAATTGCTGATATTTTTACAAAAGTTTTGCCATTGGATCAATTCATTCATCTAAAATCAAAATTAGGGATAATAAAAAAAAATCATCTTAAAAATTTTTTTCTGTTCAAAGCTTTCGGACGTCCTAAAGCAGATGAACGGACGTCCGATGATGTTCTTCAGCTATTTTTTCAGAAAACATCTGTGCGGACAAAACCGTCGGACGCACGACTACGTTCGGCCGTCCGACAGTGCAACGGTTCCCTTTTTAAAGTGATTTCCCTCCTCATTTGTTCAGAACTCTCCTCTTCTCTTCTCACTCGGACGGAAACCTCTATCTTTCTCACACTCAATTCGTATTTTTCTGAAGCACTCATTTCAAAATTGACTCAACCAAAAACTTCTCCTGATCATTGCGAGTTCAATTTTCGGATCTTTTCACCAAATCTCATCACATTTCGAAAGATCCAAATTTCCCTCAAACCCTACTTTCTCATAACCGCTCTGCTCAATCATCTTCAAAGGTTCTTTAACCCAAAATTCTTGTGTGAGTTACTCCCATACCACTGTGTGCATCATTCGCATCATACTTCTCATACATTTCATACAATGGTGAATCTAAGAGGAGGAAAAGTCCCTGCCGGACGCAAGCACACACTCAGGGATGAAGATGTGGATTCTCCTAGGGTCATAAGATCATCCAAACGCTTCAAAAGAGGAGCAGTAAAGACTCAAACTTCCCAGCCTTCCGCTCAGTCTGAATCCGGACAAGGAACTTCATCTCAACAGCCTTCCCAATCAACCACCGTCTCCCCATTCTTTGATGCTGCTGCCAAAGAAAAACATTCCTTGATAACCCAGAAAGGTTTTATTCCTCAACGAACCATAAATCTTTCTGAATTCCGTAAGATTGGTTTAGAGTCAATTCTTAATCTCTTTGAATTCCAGAAATGGTCACATATCATTTCCATGCCTAACGTTTATTACCCTGAAATGCTATATCAATTCTTTGCCAATCTTAGGAAAGGCACAGACCACACTGAAATTATGTCCAGGGTAAATGGAGTAGACTTAGTGTTTGATCCTGAGATTGTGAATTCTATTTTAAATACTGCTATTGAACGTGGATGCAAAAGTAAAATTACAAATTTCTTTTCTTATGAAGAGCATCCCACTGCTGATAATCACTTTGATGGTGCTAAAATGCTGTCCTATTTTAAAAAGAAGTTTTCTGCCCCTGCTGATGCAAAACTAAATGACCTTACTCCTGTGAATCTCATTACTTTCTCAATCATTTCAAATTTGCTTGTGCCTACGGATGGTCATAGGACAGATGCAAATAAAATGGAGCTGTATCTTTTTTATTGTTTTCGAGAAAAAATTCGCATTGATTTTGGCTTTGTCATGTGCAAGTTTTTACTACGCTATGCCACTGATTCTCGTAGAAAACTGTCCTATGAAAAATTTCTTCTGAAAATTTTTGAGTTTTACAAAGTACCCATCCTTGGTGTTTGTCCCAAAGAAATGTCTTCTTCTGCCTTTACTAAGGCTTATTTTGAGCGCAAAAATCTTGTCTTTGTGGATAATTTGTGGGCGTATAAGGGGGCCACTTCTAATGAACCTAGATCTAAGACTGCACATGATCCACTTCACACTCTATCCTAGGAAGACTGCCACTAAGGCATCTTTTTCTTCAAATTCTGAGGTGGTTGAGCTCCTTCGAGACCTTAAGCAACATGTTCTGCTTCTTGAACATGGTCTCATGCTCACCATGTCATCCCAGCAACAAGCTGACTTCTTAGATAAAAAGAGTCTTCTTTTTCCCCTACCTGTGGTTGAGGAAGTCCCTCCTGGCAAGGAGCCACGCTCCAATGATCTAAGTTCATCAGCCCCTGTTCGCTCTATGAGTCCTGCTCCTATCGACCTCACCTCTACTCCCGTGGCACCACATGATCCTTTCACATCTGATAAAGGCAAGAAATCAGTTGGTGAAGTTGCTGAAGATGATGAGGACACTGAGGAGGAGGATCTCTCTCAGTATCAGCTTACTCGAAGGACGCCTGGATCCTCTTAACTTATCATTTAGGATCACTAGTCCTATTAGGATCATTTGCATTATGTTTGACTGTTTTTATTTGCTGAATGTTAGATAGTTGTCTTGAACTCTTTTTATCTATTGAATTCTGGTGCTTGATGTCATTTGGTGTTTTGTAATGTCCAAAACTGGACATATGTTTGTAATGTTTGCGAATGGTTGAATCTTTACATTTACTTGGTTGAATGGTTGGAAATATGGATGTAATGCTCGTAAGATCATTTTGCTATGAATGGTTGGATATATGGTCGAATCTTTGTTACTAGTTCTCCAAATGTATCTTTACATTTTGAATTTTGTGATGACAAAAAGGGGGAGAGATGGTGTAGATATGAAAACGGACAATATGGATAATAAGTAGCCAAGTGAGGGGGAGTTTTTTAAGTTTTTGTTCCAAATCTGTGTAGTAGCCAAGTGAGGGAGAGTTTTTAAGCTTTTGTTCTACGATTGACTAAGAAAGGGGGAGCCTATTTGTAATCATCAAATTTCATTTCAAACCATTGTTTTGTCATCATCAAAAAGGGGGAAAATGTTATTCTTGATTTTGATGATCACAAAGTATTTTGAAATGTTTTTCTAATTCTCTTCAAATATAAGTGTTTTGCTTTTAAGAGAATCAGGTACAAAGGTGTCAAGGAAAGAAAATCAACCAAAAGAAGAAGCAAAAACAGGGCACTCATGTCGGACGTCCTAAAGGAAGCTGTCGGACGTCCGAAAGAATGAAGAACATCAAGAAGGAAACTCTGTCGGACGCTCGTAAGGAAGCATCGAACGTCCGGGAGGATCGGACGCACGCTTCGGACGCACATCGATCGCATCGGACGTCCGAACGACAACTTGGCTGATTTTCGGACGATGGGATCGGACGGTGATTCATCTGTCGGACGTCCGACGGCCCTAACGGCTAGCTGACTCTTCATCTGCTTACTATCCGTTGGAAGCATTATTGAACCCCATTTTTGGTCCCCTTTAAATATAAACGATTCTGAACCAGTGAGTGACTTTTGCACACTTTGTTTACAAGATCTCAAGAGATATTTTAGCTAGAAAATAGTTTCCAAATCTAGATTTGTTCTCAAAGTGGTGTGAATTTCTTGTGAGCATTTCACTTGTGATTGAAAGTTTCATTAGTGTAGCTTTGTTGAGGGTTATCTGAGTGATTGTAAAACTTCTTAGCTTGACTAAGTGAGGCTTAGGGTAAGGAGGAAGTGCTCTCTCCATTGTACATCTAGTTGATCATCTTTCATCAAGAGAAGTTGATCAACCTAGTGATTGGTCTTCAAGTTTGAGGAAAACTTGGTAGACAATCGGTTTGATATTCTATCTTATTTTTTTTGTTTAATAAAATTTTCATTACTTATCTATACTTGTTTTTCTAATCAAAATTGCTCTTTTCTTCTGATCTACTTGGTTGATCATTACTAGAAAAGAAGGTAAATTTTTATTAAAGAAAAAGTGCATAAATTTGATTAATATTTTAATCAACCTAATTCACCCCCCTCTTAGGTTGTCTTTGGACCTTACAACGAGTCTAGTTGTGATAATATACCGTGCACATAAATTCTGTCTAAGAGACTGGATTTTAAGTGGGACGGCTTGTGACCCCTTCAGCCTTTCTTGGAAATTTACTTGGAATGGTAATTCTATCTAAGGAGATTGTTTCGACGATCTTTCCTAGGAATTATTGAATCAGTTTAATCACTAGTTGTATTTTTTAGTGGAAAATTACCTGGTTTCCTCAACAAGTAGTATCAGAGCCAAAGGTTCGTCTTTTGGCTTGTTTGTAGTTTGTTATATTGAATACTATCATTTGAGTCTGTAATGGCATCTGACAATTCCACGTCAAGATTACATTTGGGGCATCGGCTTTCTCGTTTACATGGTCGAGGACTCCAATATCAAGTTCGAAGCTGGCGGTGGAGATATTTGATGGTATTGGCCATTTCGGCATGTGGCAAGGTGAGGTCATACTCCCCTTTCCAATAGAATCTTGACATTGCCATTGAAGAAAAGAAACCAGATGACATAAAAGAGAAGGAATGGAGTACCATAAATCGGTTGGCATGCGGAACTATTTGATCATGTTTGTCCAGAGAGCAAAAATATGCTTTCAAGAATGAGACTTCTGCATGGAAATTGTAAAGGGCATTGGAGGAGAAATTTCTGAAGAAGAGTGATCAGAATAAACTCCTAATGAAGAAAAGATTGTTCCGATTCGATTACCAACCAAATACTACTATGAATGAACACATCACTATATTTAATCAGTTAGTAGAAGACCTGTTAAATTTAGATGTGAAATTTGAAAATGAAGATGTGGCTTTAATGTTGTTGTCATCCCTTCCTGATGAATTTGAATATTTGGAAACTACGTTACTTCATGGGAAGGAGAATGTGTCTTTAGATGCTGTATGTTCTGCTTTGTATAGTCATGAATTGAGAAAGCAGGATAAAATGAAAAAGAAAGTAGCTACAGCAGATGAAGTGTTAGTGGCAAGAGATCGTTAACAAAGCCAATCAAAGGGGAGAAGAGGAAGGTCCAAATCGAAAGGCAGAGTTGCCAAAGATGAGTGTGCTTTCTGTCGTGAGAAAGGGCACTAGAAGAAAGACTGTCCAAAGTTAAAGAAAAAAGGGAAACCTCTGCAAGACGTAAATGTTGCAGAATGCAAAAATGATGCGGAATCAGATTGCTCTTTGGCTGTATCACCTTTAACATCCCATCCAAATGAGTGGATTTTGGATTCAGTTTGTACCTACCATATATCTCCCATGCGGGAGTGGTTCTTTGAATTTGAAGAACTTGATGGTGGAGTTGTGTACATGAAAAATGGCAATCCGTATAAAACATGTGGGATAGGTTCAATCAATCTGCGTAATCATGATGGATCCACTAGAATCTTGAAAGATGTTCGGTACGTGCCAAATTTGAAAAGGAATCTCATCTCCTTGGGACTCTTGGAGTCAAAAGGCCTGGAAGTGAAGATGCGAGATGGAATTCTTAAAGTAACTTTGGGAGTACTTGTGATGTTGAAAGGTGTGAGAAAGAATAATCTGTATTACTATCAAAGTAGTACAGTTGTTGGGACAGCAGCAGCAGTAACATCTTCCAGTAGCAAGAAGGATGCGGAGGCAACAAAGTCGTGGCACGTGATTGGGACATGCTGGTGAAAAATCCTTGCAAAATCTTGCCAAACAAGGATTATTAAAAGGTACGAAAGTTTGCAAATTAGAATTTTGTCAACATTGTGTTCTGGAAAAACAAAGAAGAGTGAAATTTGGCATTGGTATCTATAATACCAAAGGTATTTTGGATTATATACATTCAGATGTGTGGGGACCTGCCAAGACTCCATCCCTTGGTGGCAGGTACTATTTTATCACTTTTATTGATAATTTTTCCAAAATAGTTGGGGTATTTACTATGAAGAGCAAGGATGAAGTGCTAAGGATTTTCCTTAAATGGAAAGCTCAGGTTGAAAACCAGACGGGAAGAAAGTTTAAGATCCTCCGAACAGACAACGGTGGAGAATACAAGAGTGATTCCTACCAGAAGATATGCCAAGAATGTGGCATAGTTCGGCACTTCACAGTTAGAAAAAGACCGCAGCAGAATGGGGTGTCAGAGCATATGAACAAGACACTAGTGGAGAAAGTACGTTGCATGCTGTGTGACGCCCCCACTTCTCTCTAAGGCGAACCAAAGGATATCCGCGGGACGCCTGCCCAACTCTCGCCAGGACTCAAGCAATTCTATTCAAACTTATTACCAGTCTACACAGTACAAGTAAATAACTTAAATATAGTAAATGCGGAAGCGTTCAAACTTAACAATAGTCATCCATTATCCAACCCGCACGTCGGGTGTTCAAAGTACATCATGAATCCCAAATATACATCACGCCCCAAAAGTTACATTTCAATTCCAAAAAGTACAACCCAAAACCAAGAGCATAGCCAAAATGTAATAGAAATCCTAAATAAAAGTACATCAGGAGGGTTTTTCCAACATATCTCCGAGTTCAATCCTGTTAAGAAAAACAAATCTACAGGGTGAGCAAAACGCTCGTGAGGCCAAGAACACACATGCAAGCACGTAGTCCGGATAACAGTCCCAAATAACAGTTCAAGAGATAATTACAAGTAATTAATAAAGCCAGTGAAAGTAAACAGAAACAATTCAAGGATATAGTAGCTCTCAGGAACTAAGTTCCACTTGCTGCGTCAATGACATTCGTATACCTCCCCGCGATGATACTCCGTCAATCGGGTCGGTATTTTCAATACGTAGAACTCCACTAACTTTCCATCCGTCCACCGTACACCGCTCCAGACCCGCACGACATTTATAAGGCAATACTCCACGAGTATGCCAAGCAAGATCTCTCAATAGATCAAGCTTATCATGTGAATCTCATGTCTCACCGAGATCCCCGACCAAGCTCATGCCGGCTCGAGTTCCAAGGTCGGCCTATGAGTTTGGGCGTCCCCCATGTACATGTAAATGTCGAGAAGATTCACTCCAACGACGTATGCACTCATAGCATACCAAGTCATGTATACAAGTATTTGACAGGTTCAAACATGTAATTCAGGATATGTAAGTCTAGCAAGCCAGGCAAAGCATGAATTAATTATTTTAATTAAGTACGAGTGCGATAAAGTACACACTGGGCTCCATTTTATCAAAACCAGGTAGATTAAGCAAGACAAATATGTATCAGGTTCATAGGAGTTCAAGTAAACATGCACTTGACACTCACCAAGTAGTAAGTAGTTTCAACCGAAATTTAAGCGTTCACTGTGAGATCCTCTTGAGGGTCCTCGTATGCGCCTGAGCGAATAATAGTGAAGTATCACTCATATATGCCAATTATCAAGGAAGATTGTACACTAGTACAATCTAAGGAAATTTCATGAAAACGAACCTCAATTACTTGTAAATTGAGATTTAAATGGAGTTTCTTAAACTACACGGGTAATCGAGTTTTCATTTTGGGAAATCAAGTATAAAACGTTCAAGAAATATTGAAGGAATAAGGAGTACTTGAAAACTCCCTTCCCTTGGAATTGGGAAAAACTTCAGGTTTGATACGATATTTTAAAAAATCATATATTACATTCTACATGTCAAAAATTAAAAAACTTAGTGCCGTTGGAAACCTCTTTGAAAGTACTAAAAGTTCTTAGAATACACTTTTCTAAGATTCCAAATGAAAAACATTCAAAATGAGCTCAAAGATGCTAATTTGGTTCATAAGGCAGATTTAAGTTGGTTTTTGGCCAACTTTGAAAATTCGGCAAAATTCACTTAATTGAAACTAGCCTTTGAAATTCATAAAGGTAGTCAACCAAACAACCAAAGTTTCGAAAAATTCCAAGGTAGAACTGCCTTGAGCTTTTTGTTTTCCATTCCAAACATTTGGCCAAGGAAAAACCTCCAAACATGGTTCATTAGTGTAAACAAAGCCTAAGGAACATTCATAGTACATTTGGTAAGTGTTTAACACCCAAAAAATTCAATTGGCAAGTCTACACCAAGCCTTGCATCAAATCTGTCCAAAAGTTAGGGTTTTCAAGAGTAGGGCAGGTTCCGTATTTTGATCACAAATCACTCAACTTAACTCGAAATTGAGCATGGTTTATGGCGTTGGAAAATAAATTCATAGAGCTATAATTTCACAAGAGAAATCATTTTGAAATTCGGCACAAAACTAGCTCGAATTCGAGCCACAAGTTGCAGCCTCAGCATTTCGTTCCAGGAAAACAGAGAAACAGAACAGCCGACTTTAAATGGTTGGTTTGGCTCACATACTTGGAACCAAAACGTGCATTTTATACCGTTGGAAATCTGGGAATGTCTAGTTTCAAATGCCACTAACGGCACTCAATTTCAACGTCGGAGTATAGAGTTATGGACGAAACAAGTGAGCTGTCTGAGCATTACAGGAACAGTTTTTCAGATTTACTAGCTTCACGAAATTAATCCATTTGACCAACCAAACCTCAATATTTTTCAATGCAATTTTATACACCATCTATAAAATATATAAACATCATATACCAGCCATTAAATCCCAAAAATTTCACAGAAATAGGTACGTTCAAAACAGGGGCAGAATTGGAACTTTTTCCCTTATACACTCCTTGAAATTTATATTAGTTATGCACCATTAATCTACCATTTTGAGCACTAAACCAACATTAAATCCATCATCAACCATCACATCAGCCATCATCCAAGAGTGGGAGTTCATAGAGCCCACATTCAAAATTTTCCAACAATAACAAACCACCCACATGAATAACTAAGCACATAAGTGTCAAACAACCTCCATAAATCAAGATTAGAGTGTTGGATCATTATTTACTTTGGTTGATGAACTAGACAGAAATTTCGATCCTTAGAAGCTCCAAGAAAATCATGGAAAGCTCCTCCTTTTGAAGCTGAATGAACTCTCCAAGTGACAAGCTAGGTGGTCTTCAATTTTGGTGTGAATCTATGAAGGTTTGGTGCAAGAATTGAAGATGAAAAATGGCAACTTTTGTGTTGTATTTTACAGCTGATGGTTCGGCCAAGAGAGAGACTAGGAGAGAGTGTGTTTGATCCAAATTTGGCTTCCTAAGGAAGATACAATGTGTGGTGCAAAATCACTCCAAAGTCAACTGAGAATAGTGCGCATAGGGCACTTTGGTGCTCAATTTCTCTCGCATTTGTTTTACTAGTGCACTAAACCTCTAGTACACTTATATTCACACAAATATTATTCACTCTTAATTGTCCCAAAATAAGGGTCTAAAGTCCATCAATTAATCGCGCGCGTGAAAACGCGTATTTCCAAATTAGGCGCGATAAAGTGAAACTTTCGAGAAATTCTTATAACGATCGTACCACTAACTATCACTTGAGTACTTAAACCTAAAATTACCTATTTTAGGACCATTGTACAAGTTTCTAATTTTTCAAACTTATTGTACTCTCAATCGGTTAAAATTTTCCAAACGCGTTTTCATTTTTTCACTAAACAAGCTTTTAAGAAAATAATTTTTGAAACGAGACACTTTAAAAATATAACGAAACTATAATACCAAGTACTTAGGTCTAATAAGGTTAGAAAATATTATTCATGGCAAAAATCCAAATAAATAATTAATTTAGCCAAAAATAGGGATTTAAAAAGAATAATAATTTTTCGAGTCCTCACATCCTCTTCCCCTTAAGAAAATTTCGTTCTCGAAATTTTACCTTGATTGGCAACCAAGTTTGGATACTTCTCTCTGATCGTTTCTTCAACTTTCTATGTTACTTCCTCAACTCCGTGGTTCCTCCAAAGAATTTTTACTAGTGGTATCTGTTTGTTCCTCAATTCCTTCACCTTTCGATCCAGAAGTTTTACCGGTTTCTCCTCATAGGTCAAAGTCTCATCAATCTCAACATTTTCCGGTCGTACGACGTGAGAAGGGTTCGGATAGTATTTCTTAAGCATAGATACATGAAACACATTATGAATTCGAGATAAATTCGACGGCAATTCCAATTTGTATGCTACATTTCTCACACGCTGAATAACCTTATATGGTCCTACAAACCTTGGTTGTAACTTTTTTCCCTTTCCAGACAGCAAACTTGCTTTCAACGGTGTGATCTTGAGAAACACTAAATCTCCAACCGCGAATTCTAAGTCCTTTCTCTGATTATCGGTATAGATCTTTTGACAGCTCTGGGCAGTCTGGATTCTCTGGCGTACCAATTTTACTTTCTCATTAGTTTCTTCAATCCAAGATACTGTGGTAGGGTCTAAGATTTTTCGTTCACCTATTTCGTCCCAACAAATTAGAGACCTACATTTTCAACCATAAAGTGCCTCATATGGGGTCATCTGAATAGAAGAGTGGAAACTATTGTTGTAGGCAAATTCCACTAAAGTCAAAAAGTTACTCCAACTCTCCCCAAAATCCAGAACACAAGCTCTCAACATATCTTCAAAGGTCTGAACTGTCCTTTCAGACTGTCCATCGGTCTGGGGATGATAAGTGGTACTAAAGTTCAACTTAGTCCCCAATACCTCTTGCATCTTTTGCCAGAATCTCGAAACAAATCTCTGATCCCTGTCGGACACGATACTTACAGGTATTCCATGCAACCTAATGATCTCATCCAAATACAACTTGGCCAGATTCTCTAACGGGTATTTCATATTAATCGGTAGAAAATGGGCCGATTTGGTTAATCTATCCACTATCACTCAAATACCATCATGGTTTCTTTGTGTCCTTGGCAATCCCGATAAAAAATCCATGGTAATATTTTTCCATTTCCATTCAGGTATCTTCAAGGGTTGCAAAAGTCCCGACGGTTTCTGATGTTCGACCTTAACCTGTTGGTAAACTAAGCATGTTTGGACAAATTGGGCAATCTCCTTCTTCATGTTCTCCCACCAATACAGACTCTTTAAGTTTTGGTACATTTTATTCCCTCCTGGATATACCGTAAACTTTGATCGGTGTGCCTCTTCTAAAATTTCCTTTTTAAGCCCTTCATTCTTTTGGCACAACTATCCGATTCCGAAATCTCAATATTCCATTTGACCCCAAATTAAAATCCGTCTTGTCTCCCATTTTAACCTTTTTCATCCATTTTTGCATTTCAGTGTCCTTTTCTTGAGATTTCTTAATGCGTTCCAACAAAGTGGAATTCACTACGATATTCCCCAAAATGACCTTCCTCGGTTCCAGTCAAGAATTTCAATAACTAACTTCTTCCAACAACTGAAATTCCTTAACCATCAATCCAGCTACTTGCACTTGACGGCTCAAAGCATCGGCCACTACATTGGCTTTCCCGGGATGATATTTAATCGTACAATCATATTCCTCTAGAAATTTCATCCATCTACGTTGCCTCAAATTCAGCTCCTTTTGAGAAAACAAATACTTAAGGCTTTTGTGGTCTGTAAAAACCTCAAATGTCACTCCGTACAGATAATACCTCCATTTCTTCAAAACAAAGACCACAGCTGCTAACTCCAAATTATGAGTCGGGTAATTTCCTTCATGCGGTTTCAATTTCCTAGAGGCATATGCTATCACTCTATCATTTTGCATTAGAACACACTCCAATCCTTTCTTAGAAACATCCGTGTAAACTACAAAACTATCCTGTCCACTTGATAGAGTTAACACAGGTGCTCTTGTCAACCGTCTTTTCAACTCTTGAAAACTTCCTTCACACTTAGGACTCCATAGAAACTTTTCATTTTTCTTGGTCAATTTAGTCATGGGTCCAACAATTATCGAAAAATTTTGGATGAACCTCTAGTAATACCCTGCCAATCCTATAAAACTTCGAACTTTCGTTGGGTTTTTCGGTCTTTTTCACTTTGAAACAGCTTCAACCTTAGCTGGATCCACTTTAATCCGATCCTTAGAGATGATATGCCCTAAGAAAGTCACTTCTTTTAACTAGAATTCACACTTGCTAAATTTAGCATATAATTGATGTTCCCCCAAAGTTTGTAAAATAATTGTCAAATATTTCTCATGATCCTTCACATTCTTAAAATACACCAATATGTCATCAATAAAGTCCACTACAAATTGATCTAGATAAGGTTTAAAGACCCTATGCATTAAATTCATGAAAGCTGCAGGAACATTAGTTAACCCAAATGGCATTACTGCAAATTCAAAGTGCCCATATCTCGAGTTAAAAGTAGTTTTGGGTATGTCCTTCTCCAAAATCCTCAACTGATAATAACCATGTCTCAAATCTAAATTCGAGAATACTACAACCCCTTACAATTGGTCAAATAATTCATCAATGTGGGGTAATTGGTACTTATTCTTAATAGTGACATCATTCAAGCCTCTATAGTCTATACATAGTCTCAAACTCCCGTCTTTTTTCTTAACAAACAAAACTGGGGCTCCCCACGGAGAATCACTCTCTTTTATAAAATCCCTTTCCAGCAAGTCTTGCAGTTGCAGTTTCAACTCCTTCAATTCCGTTGGAGCCATCCGATATGGCGTCTTAGAGATATGTGTCACTCCCGGAGTTATATCAATTTTAAAAGTTAATTTCCGTTCTGGAGGTAGAGACTCTAAGTCTTCGGAAAAAACATCTGGAAAGTCTTTCACTACAGACATGTCCTCCAAATTCACCTTATCACTAGGGGTGTTGATAAGAAAAACCAAATACCTTTGAGCTCCTTTACTCAATAATTTTCTAACCCGGATCCCTGAGATAAGTGCAGACGAAGCTAATTTACCCATTACATCCAGTTTCAGGGTTGCTTCTTCTGGAATACGCAACTCTACAATTTTCGTCTTACAGTTTAACTGAGCATTATAACGGCTAACCAATCCATCCCCAAGATTACACCATATCCCTTAATCGTCAAACCTATCAAATCAGCCAATAATTTTCGTTCCCAATCCAGACTTCACAATCTCTATACACCAAGTTAGCAATTAGATTTTGATTCCCAGTAGACGTTTTAACCTCTAGATCATATGGTAATTTAATTGGTTTCAAGTCTATCCCACTCATGAAGTTAGGGTTTACAAAAGAATGTGTAGCACATTGATCAATTAAAACCCTAACGAAACGGTAAAAGATTGGGATTGTACCTTCTATCACCTCAGTCGCCTTAGGAACTTGTTGATAATCCAGTGCATAAACCCTGGCTGGTACTTTTGGTCGGCTCCCTCCGGCACTGGTTTGCTTAGAAGATGACTTTTCCGGTCTCTGGGTATCACCTCCCGTCTTCATTTTGTTTGGACAGTTCGCGAGCTGCTGCTCGGTACTACCGCAGGCCAAGCACTTCCCAGACTTCCTCCAACAGTCATTTTCAGAATGGTTGGGTTTTCCACAGTGCCCACACGTAACTTGAGGGGTCACCGCTGAACCACTAGAAAGCGCTCTCCTTGCCTGTGTCAGTCCACTACGATCTCCTCTAGATAAAGCTCCTCTCGAAGCTCCGGCAGTCCTCGGTCCTCCCGCTCCTCTTCCCATTTTGGAAGGCTGTGCACTTTTACTAGCTTGTCCAGAGGTATGGCTAGAAAAGTTTCTTTTTCTATTGTGGAAGTCCCTCACTTGCACCATTGCATTTTCTACCCTTTGAGATTTCTCTAGTGCCACAGTGAACGTAGAGATCTGGGTTGCAGCCAAGCCCTCTTGTATCTCCACATTAAGTCCCTGAACAAGCCGTCTAATCCTTTTTCGCTCATTGGTCACCAATTCGGGAGTGTATTTTGAAAGTTTAGTAAATTTTCCTTCATACTCAACTACACTAAGAGTTCCCTATTTCAACTTGATAAATTCATCCTCCCTCTTCTCTTGGATTAAGGGCGGAAGAAATTTTTCATTAAATTCCCTTGTGAAATTCTCCCAAGTCCAAGGGGTTTGAGTTCTCTCCCATTTTTCTTTTATCAGATCCCACCAAGCACGGGCTGCTCCCTCAAATTAGAAAGTAGCGAAGTTCACTCGCCTATCCTCAGTGTAGTCTAAAGTAGCGAATATATTGGTCATCCTTTTTAACCAATTCTCTGCTACCTCAGGATCAGATTCGCCAAGGAACTTATGCGGGTTAAATTTCAAGAACATCTCTAAGGCTCTATCCTCACCCCTATCCTGTTTCCCAGTTTGGTTAAGCGATCCAGAACCTTGTCTATCAACTAAGCGCTCTAGGATATCAGTCATCCTATTAATGGCAGTAATCACTTGATTACCCTCAATATTTTCCTGACCCTGGGTCGGTCCAGTTGCCGATTCCTGGCCATCCCTTTGAGGCTGGGCCTGTCTAGTCCCTCGCCCATGACCTCGACCACAGTTTCGACCACGACCTCAACCACGGCCTCGACCACCTCTTAGTCTTTCCATAACCTAGGCGTGCCTAGTGCAAGAAATAAATAAATAAATTATGCGATGCAAAGTAGAGAGCAGGAACCAATCAAGAAAACATTGAAAATAACAATAATTTATATTCATTAGCATATCAAGTTCATACAATTAGCAAGTCATGGGGTAGTCACAAAAATATAGCACACAGGTGCCACAAGAGTACTTTTAGTCACAAAAGACTAAAATAAAAGCAAGTGCTTAAAAAATAAGCCACACAGTCATGCAAAATACAATGGCCTCAACACTTAGCGTCACCCCACCTAATTCTAGCTATACTAGTCAAAAAGGTCAAAAGAGAGGTCAATCTGCCTAGACCTAGTCTGCAGTAGGACTATCAGGAGGAACCTCCTCATCCTCAGGGCTCTGAGCAACACCCATCGCCTCATCCACTAGCCTAGTGGCATCAGTTAGGATCCCGAAAGCCCTATCACGAACCTCCTCCCTCAACCTAGTAAGCTGAGCCCTAGTGCTCCGGAGCTCCTCACTAACCACAATAGATGTAGCTACCTCGTCCTCTATCACCTCTTCGAGCTCGGCGATCCTCTCTGTCGCGCCCCATTTTTTTGGAAAAATAAAATGATTGTTTTTGTGATTTTATTGGTTTGGGAAAAGTGAATTTTTTTTTTTTGATAAAAATAAAAATGGGTCTAAATGGGACTTTTGAAAATGCGACGATTTGACCCAAGAAAAATAGTTCAAAAAGGGTTTTTTATATGGAAAATGGAGTCGCCACTTGGTATAGAGTTAGGGTGTACCAAGTCACCCAAAAAGTGAATTTTTTTAAGGAAAAAAGTAAGAAACCCTTTTGAACGACTCCTAGTCCACGCAAACAAAGAAAAAGGTTCGGGAGTCACATTTGACGAAGGGGAAGGCAAGGATAAAAATCCAAGGCACCCCTTCGACCTAGCCAAGGCTAGTTGCGTGATTTAACCCTTATTTTCCTAATTTTTTTCTACCCAAAGTATGTATTTGCAATTTGGACAAAGACTAATGAATGAGAAATGCAATCCTAAATCTAAGAAATGTCTCTTATGAGGCTCGTGGTCCCATTCATATGAATTGTGAAGGCCAATAAGAAGTACCTCATAGAAAACCATGAATGATGCAAATGAGGACTCAAAATAAGAGTGTAAGGGTGCAAAGTGTAGAAAAGTACATGTTGTGCAATTTGAAAGTGTTTGTGTGCAAATGAATGAAAATATAAATGCTCGTGTGCAAGTGAACAAAAATAGCAAATATATATAAGTAAAAAGATAGGTGCAATGTGTGAGGTGAAAAATAAAGAAGTGAAAGAAGTGTGTGAATATGGCATGTGAATTAAAATATATAATTAGATGGGAAAAATAAGAGAAAATGATATGAAAATGCATGAATTTAGAGGAATGCATTAGGTCGGGTACGGGAATGACCTCTAGTTTTATGATTTTAATTTTCCCTTTGACTAGAAGGTAAAACTAGCGTGCTAAGGCTATTTTGAAACCACACTCGCTCGTTTTCCTTATCGGAAGGGGATTCGCAAGCAAATGGACCCTATAACTAGCATGAAATGCAAAGAACCTAGAAATGAGGGGAAAAGGGATTCGAGGAACATGCCAAATGATAACAAAAACTAAGAAAAAATGCATGAGATGAAATGAACATGCAAAATATGCACTCAACAAAAGGGAAAATTCCTAAAGGGTCTAGCGTTGGACTAGCCCATATCTAGGAATTCCTACTAGCGTTGGACTAGTGGAATACGAGACAATGAGCCACAACTAGCGTTGGACTAGTGTGGTGACGTGCATTCATTCAATCATGTCCATTTATGAATATATAAAGCAAATAGACATGCAAAATCACTTATAACACGTAGCACATAACACTTAGCATGCTTGACTAGATGCAATAGCCTAATAAAGCAAATTAAACACATAGCAAACCAAATTATACACCAAAAGCTAATGAACATTTACATGGGCTAACTAAAACAAATGGGGGAAGGGGAAAAAATGGACAAAAGTGCTCTCCAATGCCCTATCTATTACAAGCCAAGAGGTGTACACATACCCCATTGAATAAAAGAAAAGAAAGACTTAAAAAGGAAAGGAATTAAAGAAAACTTAAGAAAGCCAAGTAGACATGTAACTCTCATTTAGCACATTGTATCACATAGGGAGAGGCAAAAAGATAAAAGAAAGTTATACCTCCCTAGGAATGATGTCCAAATGAAAGAAAAATGGCTTATTTATCCTCCAAAATAAAGGAAATGGTCAAGGTACCAATTTATTTGGGAAAAATTAAAGAAAACATGCAAACACAGGCTCATATGGTCATAAAGCTCTTAAAATTATGAACGAAGAGCCATTTAAGCAAAGCATGGTAATTAATTGAAGCAAAGCAAAACATTGAAATTGCAAAATTAAAACTGCCAAGGATCAAATTGAGGAGATTATTCAATTAATTGGGTCATAGTGAAATGAAAGGAGACTTGGGGGGCCAAAGCGCAATTTTCAGAAACATTTCATGCAGGTTCATGCAATCTCTCGGAAAGAAAAATTGTCTCTGCCATATTTCTGCTATGCCTTCATCAAATCGAGACCAAACTCAAACATAAACTTGTTTTCGGAAACAGATTTCAAATCCAAAACCCAACTTTAAACTAAACAGCAACTATATCATTACCATCATCCAAGCAGGCAAAAAACTTAGAAAAATTCCATACAAAATTCTGGGCAGGAATTCTAACATTTGGAAGAACGAAACTGCTGCAATTTTTCCATTCATTCGAGCAACCAAAATTTGTGTTAACCATTTTATCATAACTATCACATCATTTCATCAATGAATTTCACGCACCATTTTCAATTTGATTCTAACTAACATAGCTAGCACTTATTAACCATACAGTTTCACAAAACAAAATCATGCCAAGAACAACCAATAAATCAGTTTTTTTTGCTTGCCGAAAAAAAATGAAAGAAAAACTGCTGCATTTTTCGTTTGCCAACTCATGTCCAAAACAAATTTTGATCAGATTTTCCTAACCAAGCATTCAAACTCTAAACTAAACAAACAAAATTTAGACATTTAGACAGGCTAAAAACTAGCTAGGGATTATGAAAGTGCTGGAAGACTTATTCACAAAGGATCATGCGAATCTGGAACAAGCGAATGAAATCAGTGGTCTTCACTTTGTTGTTAGCACAGCAATTTATTCATAAAACTCAGACCATTCTAACGAGGAAACTGGACATAAACATACAGCAAATAAACCTGTAACAACCAATGCTTCGGCATTTACAAGGTCAGGCTTATGACTATGACAAACTAGGGAGTTGTCGGGAGACCATAAAGCAGAAAGTGAACAAACTTTGGTTTCAAGCGCTTAGAAAATCTGGGAAAACAATCGGGTTGCTACAATTTATCGACCCCATCATAAACTTCTATGCAATCACACGCAGGGCCAGGGAACAAGAAAACAGAAACAATGAAGATGCAAACAACTAACGAAGAGATGAGGGAACATATCGGCAAATGCAAATTTGGTTGTATGCCAAATCAGACCGACAGCTAACCTTTGTCGTATGGATTTCAAAACATGAACCACATCACAAAAACCATCATCATGAACTTTTAGATTTCTATCAATAAAACAATATCCAACACTTCCACATGCGAAATCTAGTCCAGAAATTCTATACTTTTCAGCACCTCTACCGTTAGAACAAACATGAAGAAATAGCCCATAAGACCAAACGGACATGATCAATAACTACCCAACAAATCTGATTCTCCTGACAAACAACCTCCCAATTTTCAATCCCAACCTCCGACAACAAACCCAGCACATCAAAACAAGATAAACACAATATATCAAAACATGTTCAAACCTGCCACTTCCTACCGTGAACTTGTGAACCAGATTGAAGATTTATAAAAGCCTAATGGAAAAGGAAAAAAACATACAAACTGCTGAGTTTGTTTGAAGACACGAAGCAAAAAGGGATTACCTTTGTTGTCTATGAAGTTGAGACGTATGAATCCAGATTTTGGGAGTTCAATTTTTTCTGCCGTTCACTGGAAAAATTGCAACCTTGGAGACCAGATTTTCTGCCGTTTCCCTCTTTTTGTTTCTTTCTTTTTGCCGTTTGTTTTGCTTGCTTCCCGTCACTCTCCCGTAGCTCTCCTTTTTCTCTCTCAGGTTTATAGCTTTCCAAGCTCTTAGACTCTCAGCTCTCCTCTCAAAACCCACGCAGCCTTCAATCCTTTTCTGCCTCTTCCAGCCGTAAAAACCCCTCCCCTAGTTTTTCTCCCTTTCTTTTGCCGTTCCTTTCTTGTTTTTGTCCCCCCTCCGACTCTCTCCCTTTTGCGGCTGCCCTGTTTCTTAACCTTTTATATGATCAATTGGGAGCCCTAAAACCATTGTCCTTTCTCCAGTAATTGCAGCCAAGGAGCCGTCCCAGATTTCTTTTGCAAGCTGCGTAACTCCGCAGCTTTCATGCTGCGGCAACAATTTTCCTCTTTTTTTTTTTTTTTTTAGCTAATTAAAAACAGAAATTAATAACAATAAAAATGAAATAAATGATAAAAACAAAAATTTATAATAACAGAAATTAATATTGAACAGCCAATTACAACTTCCATTTTTCATCCATTTTTTTCTTTTTCCATTTTTTTCCTTTTCTTTACTTAAATAAAAAAAAAACAATAAAATGCAATCAAAAACACAAATGCTTGTAACCTGAAATAATCATATATATTTTTCCTCTTTTCTTTGAAAAACAATTAAAATGTATCAAAAAGTAAATAATGCCTAATACACTAAAAACTTTTTCTTCAAATTTCAAACTTTTCACTTTTTTTTCAAAAATAGGCCAGTATGCATTAAACCATTTTTTCCTTTTCTCTTTCCCCCTTTTTTTCTTTTTGTTTTCACTTTCCTCTTTTTCCTCTAAAAAAAAAATCTACGCTAAAACTTATAAATTAACAACTACAAAAAACTAAAAAGGGAATAAAAATAAAATAAAAACCTAAAAAAACTAGACAAACGAAAATGAACTAAAATGCAAACCGTCTAAACAAAAATCAACCAATTATCACTAAAACCAAACAAACAAAATTAATTCAAAAATTTGGTGTCTACAGTTTGCCCCTCTTTGTCTGAGTTTTGAAAAAACTTGAGACAAAGAAGTAGACGCCAAATACTTACCTGTGTTATTGGGCTGCAAAAGATTCCAACGAACAGGAATTATAACACGGGACTGACGCGAACAGAATTTAAACGGGACTGACCCGAACAGGAATTTAAACGGGACTGACCCGAACAAAAATTAAACGGGACTGACCCGAACAGGAATTTAAACGGGACTGACCCGAACAGAATTTAAACGGGACTGACCCGAACAGAATTTAAACGGGACTGACCCGAACAGGAATTTAAACGGGACTGACCCGAACAGAATTTAAACGGGACTGACCCGAACAGAAATTAAACGGGACTGACCCGAACAGAAATTAAACGGGACCGACCCGAACAGAAATTAAACGGGACCGACCCGAACAGGAATTTAAACGGGACTGACCCGACCCGAACAGAATTTAAACGGGACTGACCCGAACAGAAATTTAAACGGGATTGACCCGAACAGGAATTTAAACGGGACTGACCCGAACAGAATTTAAACGGGACTGACCCGAACAGGAATTTAAACGGGACTGACCCGAACAGGAATTTAAACGGGACTGACCCGAACAGAATTTAAACGGGACTTCACTGGGGATGTTTAAACAATAAATTGAGTTTTTACCTGAAAGTAGTTCACACTTTTGCAGCAAAAGGGAGTTTTGATTTTTGTGACTGAAACGATAACTGATGTCGTTCTTTATGCTCAAACTTCGTTAACAACTTTATCACTTCACCGTTGCTTACTGGGGAGCCAGTTCCGACGTTGATTTAAGTGCGAGAAATAGAATGTTTGCAATGTTCCTGCAAGAAAAGAAAAAGTGGTAATGGACTCGCCACCATCATTTGATCCGATTAGCCTTGAGAATCGTGTAAACATGAGTCTTGTGATGCTTTTGCCTCTAGTTTTGCGGCATACACCTTAGTCGAGCTTGCAACTTTGAAACCTTTCAGATTCTGAGACTGATAAGCACGTGTTTACTACTTCACCCAAATCCGTGTAGCAGTCGTGTTACTTTTTAACCACTGCGATAGATGATGGAATTCCCTATCTTTGTCCAAACCTTAGGGTTTATCATTCATCCGAATTTAATGGTGAAAGAATGATGCATGAAAATGTCATATAAAACAATGATATATGCAGAATGAATTTCCTATGTCAGGCAAAAATGAGAATGCAAAAGAATACAAACAATCACAAACAGTCGAACACAAATAATTGAGAGGAACCAAAAGATTTATAAGAGTACATTTTGTAAAAGAATGTTTGTACAAGTTTGGCCAAACAATATTATATTCGAAACTTGGGTATATCTGTTTCGGAATTCGATACTGGCAGAAATATCACAAACATGAGGAAAAGTCTAAATGAACCAGGTCACCAGCTATCCCTTACCGTGCTCATCCGTTGCGAAAAACCGACCTCGGCGCCCTTTCGGGTTTTCACCAAGGTTGCCCCCACCCCTTTTTGATTTTTTTTCTTTTTTTTTTTTTTTCTTTTTTTTTTTGAGGCGCCCTTTCGGGTTTTCACCTAAAGAAGATTGAAATATCTCGACCATGATCGACTCAGAAACATGAATTAAGGATTTCTGGCATCAGTAAAATGTACTTCCCTTGTAAAATTAGGCGAATACATTACGGACATCACCTGCCAGTTGATTAACAAATTTTCTAATGGAAATGCAGCAAGTGACGAAAGCCAGGACTTTGGGCTTTTTATAATGAGGTCAGGTGGGGTGTTTTTCAAGAAAAGTTGAGGCTTGAAAGCAAATTTTGATATAAGAGGTGAAATAACTTAAGATTGCGCTTTTTTTTTTTTTTTTTTTTTTAAACAACTCCAAAACCGAGGGAAATTTGCCCCAGTTTGATCAGCTTTTCTCTCTTTGCATTTTTCATTGCATTTTCCTCACTTTTGTATTTTTCTTTGAAAACTAAATTTGCCCCAGTGTGGGGTTCTCTCTTTTCTTTTCTTCTTTTTTTTTTTCGTCTCTTTTTTTTCGTTTTCGAAATAAATTTGCCCCAGTGTGGGGTTTGCAATTCTCAAGGGTGATCAAACGAAATTTGTCAATTCTGATGGCTCAAAGGGGACAAGTAGAGATAAAATATTTTTTAGTGTAAAAGAAGATGGCCTGACTTGCATTTCGCCATTTGCATGAATTTCTAAAGAAAATTTGCATGATCAAATGAAAAACTTTTTGCACATATCTGAGTTGATGGGTTGAGGGAATGCCCGTCCATCCATTTCTGCCAAGATGAGCGCTCCGCCAGGTAATACCTTTTGGACAATGAACGGCCCTTGCCAATTTGGAGCGAATTTGCCTTTAGCTTCATCTTGCATTGACAAAATTCGCTTTAGTACCTTATCACATTCTTCAAATGCCCGCCGATGGACTTTTTTGTTGTAAGCCCGGGCCACACGCTTCTGATAGCACTGACCATGACAAATAGCGTTGAACCGCTTTTCATCGATCGAAGTCAATTGCTCATGTCGTTGCTTCAACCAATCGGCCTCCTCCAATTTAGCTTCCATAAGGATTCGTAGCGACGGAATCTCAACCTCAGCTGGTAATACAGCTTCCATTCCATACATGAGTGAATACGGCGTTGCCCCAGTTGATGTTCGAATAGAAGTCCGATATGCCATTAGTGCATAAGGCAGCTTTTCATGCCAATCGCGATGCCTTTCAGTCATTTTGCGTATAATCTTCTTCAAATTCTTATTTGCGGCTTCTACAGCTCCATTCATCTGAGGCCTATAAATAGCAGAATTACGGTGTCTGATTTTGAACTGCTCACATAGTCCATCTACCATGTCATTGTTCAGATTTTTGGCATTGTCTGTAATCAGTGTCTCGGGTACTCCGAAGCGACAAATGATGTGATTTTTCAAGAAATTGGCCACTACTTTCTTCGTTACATGTTTGAATGACTCCGCTTTAACCCATTTGGTAAAGTACTCGATTGCCACCAATATAAATCGATGCCCATTTGAAGCAGGCGGGTCAATCGTGCCAATTACGTCCATACCCCACATTGAACAGGGCCACGGGGCGGTCATGCTATGCAACTCAGTGGGTGGAGCGCGTATAATATCACCGTGCATTTGGCATTTTATACATCTCCGGACAAAGTCTATACAATCATGCTCCATGGTAAGCCAGAAGTATCCGGTTCTCATGATTTTCTTCGCCAGCAAATGGCCATTCATGTGAGGTCCACAAACACCACTGTGCACTTCTTTCATCATATACTGAGCTTCATCCTCATCAATGCACCTTAAAAGGTTCAAATCTGAGGTTCTTTTGTACAACACTTCTCCACTTAAGAAAAACTTGGAAACCATTCTGCGCAAAAAACTCTTATCCTTTGAACTAGCATGCTGAGGGTAAGACCCTGTTTTGAGAAATTCCTTAATATCCTTATACCAAGGCATATTATCAGAGGACTCGTCTGCAACCCAACAGTGGGCAGGTTTGTCTTGAAGTTGAATCTGGATTGGTTCGATTTTCAATTCATCTGGATACTGGATCATAGAGGCTAGAGTGGCCAAAGCGTCGGCAAATGCATTTCGGGCTCTCGGGAGATGTCTGAACTCTAAATTTTGAAATTGCTTGGCCAAAGTGAGCAAACTACAATGGTAAGGAAGAATTTTCGAATCCTTGGTTATCCACTGCTTCAAAGTCTGGTGTACGAGCAAATCTGAATCACTGAAAGCTATCAACTCTTTGATTTCCATTTCTAAAGCCATTTTGAGACCAAAAATGCAAGCTTCATATTCGGCCATATTGTTTGTGCAAGCAAATTGCAATTTAGCAGCGGCAAGGTAGTGCTTCCCTTCGGGTGACACCAAAACAGCTCCAATTCCAGCTCCGAGAGAATTCGAAGCTCCATCGAAGAAAAGCCTCCATTCAGGACTTTGTTCACTTATATCGTCTACAGCGCCTACAAATAGGACCCTCTCGTCAGGGAAATAAGTACGAAGTGGTTGATAATCATCATCCCTTGGATTTTCCGCCAAATGATCAGCTATAGCTTGCCCCTTGACCGCCTTTTGTGAGGTGAACACAATGTCGAATTCTGATAGAATTATCTGCCATTTTGCCAGACGTCCAGTCAACATCGGCTTCTCCAAAAGATACTTCAAAGGATCAGACCGGGAAATAAGGTACGTGGTATGGCTCAACAGATAGTGTCTAAGCTTTTGGGCTGCCCAGGCCAATGCACAGCAACTTTTCTCAATGAATGAATAATTAGCCTCGTACTGCGTGAACTTCTTGCTTAGATAGTAAATGGCTTGTTCTTTCCTTCCAGAGTCGTCATGTTGACCTAGAACACACCCTACTGCTCCTTCAAGCACAGATAAATACATAATCAAAGGTCGGCCCGGTTTGGGCGGCACTAAAACTGGTGGATGCAACAAATAATCTTTAATCTTGTCAAAAGCTTGTTGGCACTCCTCATTCCAATACAACGGCACATTCTTTCTCAATAATTTGAACAACGGCTCGCATGTGGCAGTTAGTTGGCCGATGAACCTCCCAATAAAATTGATCTTTCCTAAGAAACCCCTCACGTCCTTCTGAGTTTTTGGCACCGGCATATCTCGAATTGCTTTGATTTTTGCTGGATCTATCTCTATGCCTCTCTTACTGACTATAAATCCCAACAGCTTACCCGCAGGTGCTCCGAAGGCGCATTTTGCAGGATTTAACTTCAAATTATACTTCCGTAGTCTCTCGAACAGTTTCTTCAGATCAACCAAGTGGTCATCTGCCCTTTTAGACTTGATTATAATATCATCCACGTAGACTTCCATTTCTCGGTGGATCATATCATGAAATAGGGTTGTCATGGTCCTCTGATATGTTGCCCCTGCATTCTTTAAACCGAAAGGCATCACTCGGTAGCAAAATGTGCCCCAAGGGGTAATGAAAGCAGTCTTCTCCCTATCCTCCTCTGCCATCAAAATTTGGTGGTAGCCAGCAAAACAATCGCAAAAGGTTTCAATCTCATGTCCGGCAGTATTGTCTAAGAGAATATGAATATTTGGTAGAGGGAAATCATCCTTAGGACTGGCTTTATTAAGGTCTCTATAGTCAACACAAACTCTCACCTCTCCACTTTTTTTTGGAATAGGGACTGGATTTGAAAGCCAAATTGGGTAATGGGAAACAATGATAATATTGGTTTTGAGTTGTTTTTCAATTTGCTCTTTTATTTTGAGGCTCATATCTGGTTTGAATTTTCGGGGTTTTTGTTTTACGGGTGGAAAAGAAGGGTCTGTGGGTAACCTATGCACTACCACATCGGTTGAAATGCCCGTCATATCGTCGTAGGACCATGCAAAGACATCCTGGAACATAGTCAAAAATTCAATCATCTCCTTTTTCTGCCTTTCATTCAAATGAATACTGATTTGCACCTCTTTAACTTCATCCTTAGTGCCAATGTTTACTGTTTCTGTCTCTTCCAAGTTCGGTTTTGGTGTTTCCTCATATTGTTCAAAATCCTTTGCAAACGAATCGGATACTTCCTCATTATCACTCTCGCTTTGGAGTTCGGATTCACAGACCTCCAAGTCGTGAGTGATATAGAAATTGCCATTATCGTATTCCAGAACTGTGATATCCAAAGGGTCAAATATTTTTATTTTTGGCCATCTGAAAGAATTAACGAATGTGGGATAATAAGCAAATAAGCATACAACAAACAAATGAACAAACAATATGGATATAGACAACACAACATGACAAGAACAACTTGTGCATTTTCATAAAGACCTTTGATTGAAAGCAAGTGAAAAATGAAAATTTAACAATATTTACATGCGCAAACGGGAAATTGTTTTCATTGGCTATTTACAGATGCAAAAGTATTTTTCATGAATTCATATGAATGATAAACCCCTTTCAGTTTACCGAAACTCCTTCCGAATAGGCAGAAATTCGGCTGTCCAATTGGAAATCGACCCTTCAGGGATGTCAGGAAATTCGGCCTCGTTCGGGAAATTGTCTTCAAATATTGCCCCAATGAACAGTTGGGACAAACTATCCTCGATTTCTTCAGTTGAATTACCCTCTGATGTGATTATTTCAGCTGGCCGGGGAAAAGTATACCGTAGCGGTGGAATATCGAAAACCCTTTGCCGGCCCTCTTTTTCTGCTCTTTTACGCTCCTTCATCTCCTTGAAATCCTTGGCGGTTGGTCTGAAACCCAAACCGAAGGTATCCCTCTTTTCTACTATCTTCACTGGCTTCAGGATCCCTTGCAGTTCACGCCCCAACCCCTTGTCGAATTTGTATCCTCCACGAATCATTTCTCTGGCCATCATTACACTGGCCTTTGAGAGAGTTTGTTCCTCCGTGGTTATCCAACTTACGGAGACTATATCGGATGTGCTGTGAGGGGACATGGTAACACTTTGACTACCCTCCTCTTTAACTCCAGAATCGGTGATCACCAGGCAGTCCTCTTCAGCAAAGATAGTGATTAGTTTGTCATTTACCACGAATTTGAGTAATTGATGCAACGAAGACGGCACGGCCCCAGACTTGTGAATCCATGGCCTTCCAAGTAAAATATTATAAATGCTCGGGAAGTTCATGACTTGGCAAGTTATTTGAAATTGGGCGGGCCCTATCTCGATTACTAAATCTGCCTCTCCTATTGGCTCCCTCTGCGCTCCATCAAACCCTCTAACCATAGTCCCTGAAGGCCTCAGCTTGACGTCTTGCAACCCTAGTTTCTCTAAGGTACTCCAAGGACAGATATTCAGTGCGGATCCATTATCGATTAACACCTTAGGCAGCATTTTTCCATTGCACCTCACTGTTATGTACAACGCCCTATTATGTCCGATGCCCTCCGTCGGCAATTCATCGTCAGAAAAAACAATTTGCTTGTTGAATAATACGCTCCCCACCACGTTTGAAAAATTATCAACAGAAATGTCCCTCGGAATTTGAACTCTTGTTAATACGTCGATCAATGCATCCCTATGCACGTCCGAAGAGAAAAGTAGGTCCAACATGGTTATCTGGGCAGGTGATTTGCTTAGCTTTTCCACTATGTTGTATTCACTTCTCTGGAGTCGTTTAAGGAAATCCACGGCTTCTTTCTCGGTGACTGTTGGTTTGATGGGTGGCTCAGAACTATTGGCTTGAATTGGAGTAGTAATCTCAAATGGATTTACAGTCTTCCCCGATCTGGTAACTACTGACACTTCCTTCTTTGCGGTTGAATTCTCCCCGATCTGTATGCTAGGCTCATCGTAATTCCACGGCACTTGTTGCAGACTTAATACGGGCTCCTGCTTCGGGAATTCGATGACTACCGGTTTCAAAGCTTCATTCTCTGCTGGCGTGAGGTCCAAGACAAAAGGCTTGTTATCTTCTTCGAATGGCAACTCTATGACAAACGGTTGGTCCGTGACCCCAAACACTTCAGCTTCTATTGCCAATTTCTTGATTTGTTCCTCGTACTCCGCATCGTCCATAATAACCCCAACATGCTCTGGTAAGGGGTTTTGATTTACGTTTGGCCCTTGCGGCTCCCTCTTTCTGATCACGATTTCTCCAGACTCAACCATATCCTGAACTTTATGCTTTAGCGCCTTGCAATCCAAAGTTGCATGCCCAGGTGCCCCCGAATGATACGCACAAACAGCTTGCGGGTTATACCAAACGGGCATGCCATACGGGTAGGTAGGAGGTGGTATTGTGCCAATTTTTCCGGAGGCCCTTAACTGGTCATACAGTTGGTCTAAAGGCCTACCTAAATTGGTAAAAGTACGGCTTGGGGGTCGGTTGTAAGGTTCATGAGGTTGAGGATGATTGTAAACAGGTCTATTTGGAGGAGGAAATCTTGGGTTAAATGGAGGTCGAGGTCGGTTTTGGGGTGGATTTGGTTGAGAAATTTGAAAAGGGGCTGAAGGTGGGTTAGTATAGTTTGGGCGAGGTCGAGGGTGGTGGATGTTGGTAGTATATACAGGGTTTGGGCTTGAATAGTAGTAAGGGTAAGGTTGCTGGTAGGCTGGGTCGTGTTGGTATCGGGGTCTGGGTGAGGGGTTGTGGTTCCAAACAAATGTTGTATCTCCTTCTTTCTTTTTGAATTGTGGTTTCTTTTCACTGCTTCCTCGCCCTTGCAAAGCTTCCACTTGCGATTTCAGGGCAGACACATTAACAATTTTCCCGGCTCGTACAAAGTCGTCGAATTCTTCAAGTTTATTTACAATTGCCGCGAATGAACATCCAGTCATACGGAAAATTTCTTCAAAATATGGAGGATCATGGGCCTTGATGAAAGTACGGATGATTTCTTCCTCGGTCATCGGAGGCTCCACCTTGGCAGCTATTTTCCTCCACCTCTTGGCATAAGTCTTGTGATCTTCGGAGGGTTTTCTTTTGGTTCCTTCCAAGGTGGTTCTAGTCGGTGCCAACTCACAATTATACTCATATTGCCTTACGAAAGCCTTGGACAAGTCAATCCAGGTTCTTACGTCTTCAGGTTTCAGATTTGAATACCAGTCAAGTGCGTCCCCTTCCAGACTTTCGGGGAACAACCTTAGAGGCAAGTTTTCATCGTCCACAGGCTTTCCCAATTTGTTTGCAAATAATCGGAGGTGCGTCTTGGGATTACCCGTCCCATCGTACTTGTTAAACTTAGGAGTCTTGAACCCCTCAGGCAGTTGCACATTCGAAAAGAGACACAACTCATCGTAATCCAAAACTCCTTGCTTGTTCAGCACCTGACTCTTCCTCATGAATTCATCGAAACGGTCCAGGCGCTTTAATAACTTCACATCAATGGGAGCAGAGGATCCTCCCACCTCTGGTTTGGTTTGAATAAAATGGTCTGGCAGATAAGGCTCAGTGGTGGGGTAATAAAAAGCTTGTGTCTCAGGTGGTATATTTGCAGTGACTTGAGGTTGTGGGCCTTGCATATGAGTAGGGAAAAATGAAGGATTAGGAGGGTAAGTGTATGGCAGATGAACAGTGGGGTAGGTGAAAGTCCCTTCGGGTGGACCTTGCATGGAAACAGTAGTTTGAACTGTAGGAATAACAAAGGGTTCAGATTGCAGTTGTATTACGTGCGGAAGCTCCGGCTGTACCCCGCTACTGACAAGCTCATCTATTAATTTCTTTTGGGTGGCCATTTCAGAGGCCATTTCCCCAAACTTAGCAAGTAACTCGGCCAACTGGACTCCAGGACTCGTGACTTCCGGCTGTGTAGTCGCTGTAGTCTTATCGGATGATTCTGGTTGAATATTCATGTTTACACGATTTCTTTGAGCTTTACTTCGGGATCGCGTAATAATGGGGCTTTTCCGGAAAGCTATTTTTGGAAATTTTACCTGAGAATGCAAAAGACTGCTTTAAATAAACCAATCGTTATTGAATTTCTGCAATTTATTCAAAAGAGGAAAAGAAAAAGACATGAGTTAGTAACTATTCGAACAATTCGGATGCATGTCCTATGGGGGGACCCTTTTTGTGCCAAGGGTAGGCCTAGCATGATGCAACACCTTCGAAGTGGGACCCGTTATACAAACCTACTTGGACAATAATTCCAAATGATTGCAAAAGAAAATTCACTTTCATTGATAAACTTGCCAATATTTACATCATGTCATGAAGACGATTCCGTACAAGATTACCAAAGCTCTTGAGTCTATCTAATATAGAATCCCTAGTTTCCCTAGCATATGGCAACTTGACACGTTCGGCTTGATCATATAATTCCCCACATTTTCTTTTCATCTCCTGACGCTTTTCTCGCTCCCCCTCATACATTTGCTTGTTTTGCTCCGCCATCCCTTTGTATGCTTCGACGGACTTACTTAATTGCAGAATCTCCTTATCCCTTGCTTCAATAATGGCTTTTAACCTTTCCACCTCCTTGGCCGGCTCATCTTGTATTTCTTGTATGGTGGACCTTCCTATCCAGTCTTCATATTGCGGAGTGGTCAATCCCCTTTGTTTGAGTTCCGGAACGTACTTGACGCGTTCGTCATCGGATAATGTTTCCCAGGCCTCATCAATAAGAGTCTTCATTGGAATTTCCTTCGGACATATCCCTTTGTCGAAAACGATGACAAATGGAGTCAGATCCACTGCAGGTGGTACATCTTGGACTCGCCCTAATTGTCGGAGAAACCTCCTCGGATTGTATGCCATGATACCCTGGGTACCCCATAGAGGAACAAATTCGGATGCCTTGGTACGAAGAATAGGTTTGGTACAATTGGTCCAATCCAATACCCATCTAACATTTTGATTGGTCATATTCGTCAAGAAATCCAAAAATTCGGACGCATTGCACGGCAAATTGCTGCTATCAACCCTTTTGTGATGTGTGATTACCCAGTTATATCCGGACATTGGTAGACTCTCAGGAATAGCCGGTCGTCTTATGAAGTGCTCCATCCCCCATACATGTAAGATTAAATTCGAACCACAAAAGAACTTTCCCCCTCTCTGACAGGTAGAGCAGGCTATGAAAATATCGGCTAGAATGGTTGGAATGATAGAACAGGGCTTATTATTGATTCCTAAAAACAGGTCATACATGATTTTGGTGAGCTTGAAGGCTATCTTTTTGTCTTTCCTGGGAAAAAGATAAGTTCCCACCATGACTAATCCATACACCCAAACTCTCTTTCGATCCCATATTTCCCTAGAAGTAAACGAGAAATCCCCTTGATGTCTTTCAAAACCATCCCTTAACGCGAATCGATCAAACAAGAATTTTGCCTCTATATTCTGGTCCAACCCTTGTATTACTGACTCCTTTATACCGGTAAAACGACAAAACTCCACTTTGTCAGATGCTAATGGGAATATAACGGCGGTTCCCTGAACCGGCAAATTGAGAAATCCAGCAATTTCCTCGATAGTTATGGTCATTTCTTCTTTCCCTAGCCTAAAAGTAGAACAGATGGGATCCCATAAGTGCACCAAAGCCTCTACCAAATATCCATCGGACTTAATGTCTTTAAAATCCCCGATAGGTCCCAATCGAGTGGATACTTGATTAATCTCGCTTGACGAAAGCAATGTGGGCCATTTTTGCACCTCAACTGGTATTGCTAACATCTGTTGGACGCGGCGAGGATTTCCCATCTAAGAACGAAAATCGATGTCAAATACCTTACCTACGGGTCCCACCTCTCTAGTTAAACATGAATTTAAACGTGCAATTCCCAAAATAGGGTTAGATACCCACGGGAAAAAAAAAGGTCGGCTTATCCCTAATATAGGATTCCCTATATGGCATTCCATTTCTAGGGCTTATGCATGATGCCATTTATTAAAGCAGTAAAATATGCAATATGACCTAAAGGACCCTTGATTTGCCAGGGTAGGCCCGAAATGACATGACATTATTATTTGTGCACAAAATATACAACACTTCTTAAACGTGCCATGTCCTATCTACACGGGTAGGCTTCTTAAAAGAAGGTCATGCCAGACCTCTTATTTGCTAGGGTTGTGAATGCAAAAACAAGAAACAAGGAAAGTTAGTTCCACAATTTAATCACATAACACGTTGGACAATTAAATGATAAAAAACAGGAAAAGTAAATAAGGAAAAGGATGGGATCCCTCCCCTCGTGAATGGTGTCTCTAATAGGGTTAGGCAGACTCTATCCTAGGTGAACTATATGGATGCATGAGGTTGGGGTTCACTAATGCATCTAACTCGATAAGCTCAGGTCCCCAAGCCTTCAGACTTAGGGCCAAGGGTCATCAATTCCATGGCCCTTTGTCGGTGGCTCGAGCGATTCCCCAAACACCGCTACGCACACGTCGTGTCACGGCCGCATGTTTGAGTGAATCTATAAAAACCCTCAACCTTCGACTAAAAACTAAGGATATTAATCCGAAGTTTAAAGCGGAAGAGTGAGTGACCCATTGGATCGTGCTACGCACACGTTGTGTCACGATCACACGTCCAAGTGGGTCTCCTAATCCTAAAAGGGTGGAGTGGCGTGACAAGCCACTAAAAGAAAAATAAAGGGGGATGAATAGTAAAACGTATGCGCGTATGATAGTGCACGCTTTGGAGGGGAGGGATCAAGAACCCACGCGAGGCTCTAAGGGTGACACACACCCCCCCCAAAATGCAATGCAAAGAGCGAAACAAGCAATTAAACATACATCCACACATTCATACATACGTGAGTGAGGGAATCGTTTGATATGCGCGTATGGGCCAAAATCCTAAAAAAAGGAAAAAATGCACCCTAATATCCAAATGAAATGCATAATAGGGGTAGAAAATAGAAAAGAATGGCTAAATCAAAAAAGCTCGGACCCACTTAGGAAGTCCCCAGTGGAGTCGCCAACTGTCGCGCCCCATTTTTTTGGAAAAATAAAATGATTGTTTTTGTGATTTTATTGGTTTGGGAAAAGTGAATTTTTTTTTTTTTTTGATAAAAATAAAAATGGGTCTAAATGGGACTTTTGAAAATGCGACGATTTGACCCAAGAAAAATAGTTCAAAAAGGGTTTTTTATATGGAAAATGGAGTCGCCACTTGGTATAGAGTTAGGGTGTACCAAGTCACCCAAAAAGTGAATTTTTTTAAGGAAAAAAGTAAGAAACCCTTTTGAACGACTCCTAGTCCACGCAAACAAAGAAAAAGGTTCGGGAGTCACATTTGACGAAGGGGAAGGCAAGGATAAAAATCCAAGGCACCCCTTCGACCTAGCCAAGGCTAGTTGCGTGATTTAACCCTTATTTTCCTAATTTTTTTCTACCCAAAGTATGTATTTGCAATTTGGACAAAGACTAATGAATGAGAAATGCAATCCTAAATCTAAGAAATGTCTCTTATGAGGCTCGTGGTCCCATTCATATGAATTGTGAAGGCCAATAAGAAGTACCTCATAGAAAACCATGAATGATGCAAATGAGGACTCAAAATAAGAGTGTAAGGGTGCAAAGTGTAGAAAAGTACATGTTGTGCAATTTGAAAGTGTTTGTGTGCAAATGAATGAAAATATAAATGCTCGTGTGCAAGTGAACAAAAATAGCAAATATATATAAGTAAAAAGATAGGTGCAATGTGTGAGGTGAAAAATAAAGAAGTGAAAGAAGTGTGTGAATATGGCATGTGAATTAAAATATATAATTAGATGGGAAAAATAAAAGAAAATGATATGAAAATGCATGAATTTAGAGGAATGCATTAGGTCGGGTACGGGAATGACCTCTAGTTTTATGATTTTAATTTTCCCTTTGACTAGAAGGTAAAACTAGCGTGCTAAGGCTATTTTGAAGCCACACTCGCTCGTTTTCCTTATCGGAAGGGGATTCGCAAGCAAATGGACCCTATAACTAGCATGAAATGCAAAGAACCTAGAAATGAGGGGAAAAGGGATTCGAGGAACATGCCAAATGATAACAAAAACTAAGAAAAAATGCATGAGATGAAATGAACATGCAAAATATGCACTCAACAAAAGGGAAAATTCCTAAAGGGTCTATCGTTGGACTAGCCCATATCTAGGAATTCCTACTAGCGTTGGACTAGTGGAATACGAGACAATGAGCCACAACTAGCGTTGGACTAGTGTGGTGACGTGCATTCATTCAATCATGTCCATTTATGAATATATAAAGCAAATAGACATGCAAAATCACTTATAACACGTAGCACATAACACTTAGCATGCTTGACTAGATGCAATAGCCTAATAAAGCAAATTAAACACATAGCAAACCAAATTATACACCAAAAGCTAATGAACATTTACATGGGCTAACTAAAACAAATGGGGGAAGGGGAAAAAATGGACAAAAGTGCTCTCCAATGCCCTATCTATTACAAGCCAAGAGGTGTACACATACCCCATTGAATAAAAGAAAAGAAAGACTTAAAAAGGAAAGGAATTAAAGAAAACTTAAGAAAGCCAAGTAGACATGTAACTCTCATTTAGCACATTGTATCACATAGGGAGAGGCAAAAAGATAAAAGAAAGTTATACCTCCCTAGGAATGATGTCCAAATGAAAGAAAAATGGCTTATTTATCCTCCAAAATAAAGGAAATGGTCAAGGTACCAATTTATTTGGGAAAAATTAAAGAAAACATGCAAACACAGGCTCATATGGTCATAAAGCTCTTAAAATTATGAACGAAGAGCCATTTAAGCAAAGCATGGTAATTAATTGAAGCAAAGCAAAACATTGAAATTGCAAAATTAAAACTGCCAAGGATCAAATTGAGGAGATTATTCAATTAATTGGGTCATAGTGAAATGAAAGGAGACTTGGGGGGCCAAAGCGCAATTTTCAGAAACATTTCATGCAGGTTCATGCAATCTCTCGGAAAGAAAAATTGTCTCTGCCATATTTCTGCTATGCCTTCATCAAATCGAGACCAAACTCAAACATAAACTTGTTTTCGGAAACAGATTTCAAATCCAAAACCCAACTTTAAACTAAACAGCAACTATATCATTACCATCATCCAAGCAGGCAAAAAACTTAGAAAAATTCCATACAAAATTCTGGGCAGGAATTCTAACATTTGGAAGAACGAAACTGCTGCAATTTTTCCATTCATTCGAGCAACCAAAATTTGTGTTAACCATTTTATCATAACTATCACATCATTTCATCAATGAATTTCACGCACCATTTTCAATTTGATTCTAACTAACATAGCTAGCACTTATTAACCATACAGTTTCACAAAACAAAATCATGCCAAGAACAACCAATAAATCAGTTTTTTTTGCTTGCCGAAAAAAAATGAAAGAAAAACTGCTGCATTTTTCGTTTGCCAACTCATGTCCAAAACAAATTTTGATCAGATTTTCCTAACCAAGCATTCAAACTCTAAACTAAACAAACAAAATTTAGACATTTAGACAGGCTAAAAACTAGCTAGGGATTATGAAAGTGCTGGAAGACTTATTCACAAAGGATCATGCGAATCTGGAACAAGCGAATGAAATCAGTGGTCTTCACTTTGTTGTTAGCACAGCAATTTATTCATAAAACTCAGACCATTCTAACGAGGAAACTGGACATAAACATACAGCAAATAAACCTGTAACAACCAATGCTTCGGCATTTACAAGGTCAGGCTTATGACTATGACAAACTAGGGAGTTGTCGGGAGACCATAAAGCAGAAAGTGAACAAACTTTGGTTTCAAGCGCTTAGAAAATCTGGGAAAACAATCGGGTTGCTACAATTTATCGACCCCATCATAAACTTCTATGCAATCACACGCAGGGCCAGGGAACAAGAAAACAGAAACAATGAAGATGCAAACAACTAACGAAGAGATGAGGGAACATATCGGCAAATGCAAATTTGGTTGTATGCCAAATCAGACCGACAGCTAACCTTTGTCGTATGGATTTCAAAACATGAACCACATCACAACAACCATCATCATGAACTTTTAGATTTCTATCAATAAAACAATATCCAACACTTCCACATGCGAAATCTAGTCCAGAAATTCTATACTTTTCAGCACCTCTACCGTTAGAACAAACATGAAGAAATAGCCCATAAGACCAAACGGACATGATCAATAACTACCCAACAAATCTGATTCTCCTGACAAACAACCTCCCAATTTTCAATCCCAACCTCCGACAACAAACCCAGCACATCAAAACAAGATAAACACAATATATCAAAACATGTTCAAACCTGCCACTTCCTACCGTGAACTTGTGAACCAGATTGAAGATTTATAAAAGCCTAATGGAAAAGGAAAAAAACATACAAACTGCTGAGTTTGTTTGAAGACACGAAGCAAAAAGGGATTACCTTTGTTGTCTATGAAGTTGAGACGTATGAATCCAGATTTTGGGAGTTCAATTTTTTCTGCCGTTCACTGGAAAAATTGCAACCTTGGAGACCAGATTTTCTGCCGTTTCCCTCTTTTTGTTTCTTTCTTTTTGCCGTTTGTTTTGCTTGCTTCCCGTCACTCTCCCGTAGCTCTCCTTTTTCTCTCTCAGGTTTATAGCTTTCCAAGCTCTTAGACTCTCAGCTCTCCTCTCAAAACCCACGCAGCCTTCAATCCTTTTCTGCCTCTTCCAGCCGTAAAAACCCCTCCCCTAGTTTTTCTCCCTTTCTTTTGCCGTTCCTTTCTTGTTTTTGTCCCCCCTCCGACTCTCTCCCTTTTGCGGCTGCCCTGTTTCTTAACCTTTTATATGATCAATTGGGAGCCCTAAAACCATTGTCCTTTCTCCAGTAATTGCAGCCAAGGAGCCGTCCCAGATTTCTTTTGCAAGCTGCGTAACTCCGCAGCTTTCATGCTGCGGCAACAATTTTCCTCTCTTTTTTTTTTTTTTTTTTAGCTAATTAAAAACAGAAATTAATAACAATAAAAATGAAATAAATGATAAAAACAAAAATTTATAATAACAGAAATTAATATTGAACAGCCAATTACAACTTCCATTTTTCATCCATTTTTTTCTTTTTCCTTTTTTTTCCTTTTCTTTACTTAAATAAAAAAAAACAATAAAATGCAATCAAAAACACAAATGCTTGTAACCTGAAATAATCATATATATTTTTCCTCTTTTCTTTGAAAAACAATTAAAATGTATCAAAAAGTAAATAATGCCTATTACACTAAAAACTTTTTCTTCAAATTTCAAACTTTTCACTTTTTTTTCAAAAATAGGCCAGTATGCATTAAACCATTTTTTCCTTTTCTCTTTCCCCCTTTTTTTCTTTTTGTTTTCACTTTCCTCTTTTTCCTCTAAAAAAAAAATCTACGCTAAAACTTATAAATTAACAACTACAAAAAACTAAAAAGGGAATAAAAATAAAATAAAAACCTAAAAAAACTAGACAAACGAAAATGAACTAAAATGCAAACCGTCTAAACAAAAATCAACCAATTATCACTAAAACCAAACAAACAAAATTAATTCAAAAATTTGGTGTCTACACTCTCGCCCTGAGCGCTAACCATCTGTCTAACCTTGTTCACCTTAGCCTGTAAGTCCAAGTTGGCATTCACCAACTGACAACGCTCGTCGTTCAAGGCCAGTACAACGTGGTTATGATAAGCAAAGGTCATCCTACAAGCACATCGGGGGTATCGAGTAGCAGGCAAGTAGCGTACATGAGTTTTTCCACCTAAAGCTCGGTAGTAGATAGGCTTAGGAGGCACTACATGACCATTTGCATGGCTATTTCCGTTAGCTGCCAGAACTCCATTTTCGTTTTTCATCCCTGCAAAATAATAGCATTTTTCGGGTTAGAAATTTAAATCACTATCTAGTTCGGATGCCATTTATGCATGTCTAATCCAATCACTAGTATGCTCTAAATACCCTTTAAGGTGCAACTTAATTATCCGGTCTCGGGTCTTAAGGATAAAGTATATAATATGTCTCCCATATAGATATCTAACCTAGCGCTAACCTGGCTCTGATACTAACTGTGACGCCCCCACTTCTCCCTAAGGCGAACCAAAGGGTATCCGCGGGATGCCTGCCCAACTCTCGCCAGGACTCAAGCAATTATATTCAACCTTATTACCAGTTTACAAAACACAAGTAAATAATTTAAATATAGTAAATGCGGAAGCGTTCAAATTTAACAATAGTCATCCATTATCCAACCCGCACGTCGGGTGTTCAAAGTACATCATGAATTCCAAATATACATCACGCTCCAAAAGTTACATTTCAATTCCAAAAAGTACAACCCAAAATCAAGGGCATAGCCAAAATGTAATAGAAATTCTAAACAAAAGTACATCAGGAGGGTTTCTCCAACACATCTCCGAGGTCAATCCTGTTAAGGAAAACAAATCTACAGGGTGAGCAAAACGCTCGTGAAGCCAAGAACACACATGCAAGCACATAGTCTAGATAACAGTCCCAAATAACAGTTCAAGAGATAATTACAAGTAATTAATAAAGCCAGTGAAAGTAAACAGAAACAATTCAAGAATATAGTAGCTCTCAGGAGCTAAGTTCCACTTGCTGTGTCAATGACATTTATATATCTCCTTGCGATGACACTCCGTCAATCGTGTCGGTATTTTCAATCCGTAGAACTCCACTAACTTCCCATCCGTCCACCGTACACCGCTCCGAGCCCGCACGACATTTATAAGGCGATACTCCACGAGTATGCCAAGCAAGATCTTTCAATAGATCAAACTTATCATGTGAATCTCATGGCTTACCGAGGTCCCCGACCAAGCCCATACCGGCCCGAGTTCCAAAGTCGGCCTATGAGTTTGGGCGTCCCCATGTACATGTAAATGTCGAGAAGATTTACTCCAACGACGTATGCACTCATAGCATACCAAGTCATGTATACAAGTATTTGACAGGTCCAAACATGTAATTCAGGATATGTAAGTCTAGCAAGCCAGGCCAAGCATGAATTAATTATTTCAAATGAGTACGAGTGCAATAAAGTACACACTCGACTCCATTTTATCAATACCAGGTAGATTAAGCAAGACAAGCATGTATCAGGTTCACAGGAGTTCAAGTAAACATGCACTTGACACTCACCAAGCAATAAGTAGTCTCAACCGAAATTTAAGCGTTCACCGTGGGATCCTCTTGAGGGTCCTCGTGTGCGCCTGAGCAAATAATAGTGAAGTATCACTCATATATGCCAATTATCAAGGAAGATTGTACACTAGTACAATCTAAGGAAATTTCATGAAAGCGAACTTCAATTACTCGTAAATCGAGATTTAAATGGAGTTTCTTAAAGTACACGGGTAATCGAGTTTTCATTTTAGGAAATCAAGTATAAAACGTTTAAGAAATATTGAAGGCATAAGGAGTACTTGAAAACTCCCTTCCCTTGGAATTTGGAAAAACTTCAGGTTTGATACGATATTTTGAAAAATCGTATCTCACATTCTACATGTCAAAAATTGGAAAACTTGGTGCCGTTGGAAACCTCTTTGAAAGTACTAAAAGTTCTTAGAATACACTTTTCTAAGATTTCAAATGAAAAACATTCAAAAATGAGCTCAAAGACGCTGTTTTGGTTCATAAGGCAGATTTAAGTTGGTTTTTGGCCAACTTTGAAAATTCGGCAAAAATTCACTTGATTGAAACTAGTCTTTGAAATTCGTAACTCTATGAGTGTTGTAATCCAAGTTTACAACAAAAGAAGCAGAATGAGAAACGGAGTTTTGAGTACCAAGATATGGTAGCTCAAAATTACCCAAATTTCCTTGTTAAACAAGGGTTTTTCAAAATCAAGTCTTGAACTTTGGTAATTTAGTCGAGCAGCGAAATGGACTCGGATTGGTACCAAATTTGGCATTAGAATACTCCTATATAAAGGGTGTCCCTCTATCAAATTTCATGGAAAAAAAATACCTTCAGAAAGGTAGTCAACCAAACAACCAAAGTTTCGAAAAATCCCAAGGTAGAACTGCTTTGAGCTTTTTGTTTTCCATTCCAAACATTTGGCCAGGGAAAAACCTCCAAACATAGTTTATTAGTGTAGGCAAAGCCTAAGGAACATTCATGGTACATTTGGTAAGTGTTTAACACCCAAAAAATTCAATTAGCAAGTCTACACCAAGCCTTGCATCAAATCTGTCCAAAAGTTAGGGTTTTCCAGAGCAGGGCAAGTTCCGTATTTTGATCACAAATCACTCAACTTAACTCGGAATTGAGCATGGTTTATGGCGTTGGAAAATACATTCATAGAGCTATAATTTCACAGAAGAAATTATTTTTGAAATTTGGCACACAACTAGCTCGAATTCGAGCCACAAGTTGCAGCCTCAGCATTTCGTTTCAGGAAAACAGAGAAACAGAACATCCGACTTTAAATGGTTGGTTCGGCTCACATAAATGGAACCAAAACCTGCGCGCATTTTATACCGTTGGAAAGCTGAGAATGTCTAGTTTCAAATTCCATTAACGGTACTCGATTTCGATGTCAGAATACAGAGTTATGGACGAAACAAGTGAGCTATCTGAGCATTACGGGAACAGTTTTCCAGATTTACTAGCTTTAATCCATTTGACCAACCAAATCTCAATATTTTTCAATGAAATTTTATACACCATCTATACAACATATAAACATGATATATCAGCCATTAAATCCCCAAAATTCCGCAGAAATAGGTACGTTCAAAGCAGAGGCAGAATTGAAACTTTTTCCCTCATGCACTCCTTGAAGTTTATATTAGTTATGCACCATTAATCTACCATTTTGAGCACTAAACCAACATTAAATCCATCATCAATTATCACATCAGCCATCATCCAAGAGTGGGAGTTCATAGAGCCCACATTCAAAAATTTTCAACAATAACAAACCACCCACATGAATAACTAAGCTCATAAGTGTAAAATAACCTCCATAAATCAAAATTAGAGTGTTGGATCATTACTTACTTACTTATATCCATAAATCTCGATTTCTCTCGCATTTGTTTCACTAGTGCACTAAACCTCTAGTACACTTATATTCATACAAATATTATTCACTCTTAATTGTTCCAAAATAAGGGTCTAAAGTCCCTCAATTAATCGCGCGCGTGAAAACGCGTATTTCCAAATTAGGCGCGATAAAGTGAAATTTTCGAGAAATTCTTATAACGATCGTACCACTAACTATCACTTGAGTATTTAAACCTAAAATTACCTATTTTAGGACCATTGTACAAGTCTCCAATTTTTCAAACTTATTGTACTCTCAATCGGTTAAAATTTTTCAAACGCGTTTTCCTTTTTTCACTAAACAAGATTCTAAGAAAATAATTTTTGAAACGAGACACTTTAAAAATATAACGAAACTATAATACCAAGTACTTAGGTCTAATAAGGCTAGAAAATATTATTCGTGGCAAAAATTCAAATAAATAATTAATTTAGCCAAAAATAGGGATTTAAAAAAAATGATAGTTTTTCGAGTCCTCACATGCTGTCTAATGTTGGGTTAGGCAGAAAGTTTTGGGTTAAGGTTGTGACATACGCTCAATATCTCGTTAATCGCTTGCCATCATCTACAATCGGTGGTAAGACTCCATTAGAGGTATGGTCTGGAAAACCTGTAACAGATTATGATTCTTTGCATATTTTTGGTTCTATTGCATATTATCATGTAAATGAATCAAAATTGGATCCACGTGCAAAGAAGGCTCTCTTTATGGGATTTAATGCTGGAGTTAAGGGATAAAGGTTGTGGTGTCTAGAAGTAAAGAAAATCATTATCAGCAGGAATGTTACCTTTGATGAATCTACCATGTTGAATAAGGTAGCACAAGATGGGACCAGTGGTACTCCGCAACAGGTGGAGTGTACGCCGAAGCAGGTGGAGTTTGAGCAAATAATGGTGAGTCCAACAAACAGCACCATCAGTGACTCTCCCTTGGCAGAAGAGGAGTCAAATGAGGAAGAGGTTTCAACCCAAGAACCTCAACAGCAGCAAGAGTCAATTGTCGTCAATAGGGCAAGACGAGAAATTCATAAACCTGCTCGTTTTGTTGACATGGTGGCCTATGCACTTCCAGTTATTGATGATGTTCCATCCACATTTTCTGAAGCAGTTCGAAGTACAGAAAATGATAGATGGAAAGATGCTATGGAAGAAGAGATGCAATCTCTTCAAAAGAACAAGACGTGGAAGTTGACACAACTACCGAAGGACAAGAAGGCAATTGGATGCAAATAGATATTTGCAAAGAAAGAATAATTTTCTGACAAGATTAATGTTCGCTACAAGGCAAGATTGGTGGCTAAAGGCTACGCTCAGAAGGAGGGAGTTGATTATAATGAGGTATTTTCTCCAATTGTTAAACATTTCTCTATTAGAATTTTGTTGGCCTTGGTAGGGCAGTTAAATTTGGAGTTAGTTTAACTTGATGTAAAGACCGCGTTCCTTCACGGTGACTTGAAGGAGGAAATCTATACGTCTCAATTAGATGGATTTAAAGTTGCTGGTAAAGAAAATTAGGTTTGTAAGCTGAGCAAATCGTTATACAGATTGAAACAATCACCGAGACAATGGTACAAACGATTTGATCAGTTCATGATGGGCCAGAAGTACACAAGAAGCAAATACGATCACTGTGTGTATTTGTGCAAGTTACGAGATGAGTCCTACATCTACTTACTCTTATACGTTGATGATATGCTGATAGCGTCAAAGAGCCAAGTTGAAATTGACAAAATAAAGGCTTAGTTGAGTAAAGAGTTCGAGATGAAGGATTTGGGAGAAACCAAGAAGATTTTCGGCATGGAGATAAGCAGGGATAGAACGAGAGGCAAGTTTTGTCTGACACAAAAGCAGTATTTGAACAAAGTACTACAACGTTTTGGTATGAATGAAAATTCAAAACCTGTAAGTATTCCGCTTGCTCCTCATTTGAAACTTAACAGCCTATTATCTCCAAAAACGGATGAAGAGCGAGCGTACATGGCGAAAGTCCTGTATGCTAATGCAGTTGGTAGTTTGATGTATGCAATAGTGTGTACGACACCCGACATTTCACAGGCAGTTGGTATGATAAGCAGGTTTATGCATGATCCTGGCAATGGTCATTGGCAAGCTGTGAAATAGATTCTACGGTATATCCAAAATACTGTAGATGTTGGATTACTATTTGAACAGGATAAATCTCTTAGTCAATGTGTAGTTGGTTATTGTGATTCTGACTATGCAGGTGATTTGGATAAGCGACATTCTACAACTGGCTACTTGTTCACGTTTGCTAAGGCGCCAGTTAGTTGGAAGTCTACTTTGCAGTCAACGGTGGCTTTGTCTACAACGGAGACAGAGTATATGGCGAATACAGAAACTGTGAAGGAGGCAATTTGGTTTCAAGGATTGCTTGAAGACTTGGGAGTTGGTCAAAAACACATTAACGTGTTTTGTGACAGTCAGAGTGCTATTCACTTAGCAAAGAACCAGATTTTGCAGGCAAGAACGAAGTATATTGATGTTCCCTATCACTTTGTGCGGGAAATTCTTGAAGAAGAGGAGATTTTTCTCCAGAAGATTCGGACTACGGAGAATCCTGCAGATATGGTGACCAAGGTGGTTACAAGGTCCAAGTTTGAACATTGTTTAGATTTGGTCAATATCCTGCACATTTGAGTTGGTGCCTGAGGGCGCAAATTTGAAGATACCGCAAGGACCATTTGTTATTTTTGTTTGTGAGAAGATTTGTATTTTTTGGGTGGGACTAGAAATTATGCCAAGGTGGAGATTTGTTGAATTCAAAACCTAAATTGTAGACTTTTTCAAGTCACAATTGTTGAATTTGTGGCATCAATTTCTATCCCTCAATTTCTATCCCACATCGGTAGAGTTGAGAGCTTGGGTAAGGGCTTGAGAGTTATCTCAACTTGGGTAAGGGCTTGAGAGTTATTTATAACTCTCAAGCAAATCAATTCAATTACACCAACCACCAACAAAAGAATTACACCAAAAAGGATTTTGTAATTCTTTCTTCTCCTAAATTTATAAAAGCGGGTCGCTTGAGTGGTGCTCGGAGATTAGGCAAAATTTGCCGAACTCCGTTATCAATTTTTCGGGTGCGTTCTTTTCTTATCTCTTTTATTTATTCCGCACTTATTTAGTAGTTTCTTTTCTATTAAAGTATAGTATTCAATATATTTGTCTATATTTGTCGGGTATATTTGTAGTGTTTTATACGATTCATTTGGGTATATTTTCTTATTCGTGTGTACGTAATATTTATGTATACACGGATCTAGTTGTGATAATACACCGTGTACGTAAATTCTGTCTAGGAGACTGGATTTTAAGTGGGACCACTTGTGACCTCTCCAGCCTTCCCTGGGAATTTACTTGGAATGGTAATTCTGTCTAAGGAGATTGTTTCGACGATCTTTTTTGGGAATTACTGAATGGATTTAATCACTAGTTGTATTTTTGAGTGGAAAATTACCCGATTTCCCCAACAGGCTCAACATCCTGCAATAGATTTAGAGGAGATGGAATCCCTTCTTAGTGATGTTACAATCATTGTTAGCCCAAAAAAACATGTTCTTTTGCCGATAAATGATGGCAGATGAGAATTTCTTGCCAGTATCAAGATATTTATCGTCCACAGGAAACTTAAGTTGATTTTTATTTATTTATCTTTTGTCTTTTACAGTTTCCTGTTGTCCTCTTTCTTCGTGGGGAACTAATTATGAATAGCTATGCCTATAGATTTTGTACAGGAGGCTGGTAATTTCGTGAAAGCTACTGACTTGCAACATTTTTCAACATGTTTGATGGACTTTGGTGACCTCATAGACCAAACAATTCAAAATTTTAATGCTCGAATTCACGTAAAGCCTGATTTGTCATTTTCCTGCTTTTTTTCAAAAAAGGGGAAAAAAAGCACTTGGTCCTTGACTGACAAGCGCTGCCATGACACAAAAGAGCATTAGAGCCGGAGGTTCCTACTACAAAGGCAGTTCCTGTCCAGTCTTTATATTCAAAAAGATAGCAATAAATTAACAGATTTTAAGTGGATTCAATCAGGTTCTATGACTCTGGCTAAGGAAGAAAGATGGAGCAAAATTGATATTGAATCTGATTGCAAATATATCATTGACAGATTACAAGGTAAAGGGCTGAATAATAGCATCATAGGCACTATCGTGGAAGATATAGCAAAGCTGAGGATGTTGTTTCGACTCTGCGGTTTTCCTTTACCCGTAGAGTTGGAAATGATTGTAGTCATGGAAATGCAAAATTTGCAGTTAGGCTCACTGAAGATGTTCAATGGGAATCTGATTTCCCTGTGGCGCTTAGAGAAGCAGCACAAAATGACAGAAGAGCAGTTGCTCTGTTTTGTAACTAACTCTTGTATTTTCAAGTTGGTTCTTTAAAATACAAAATTGACGTTTGTCCAAAAGAGAAAAAAAATGTACGTGCTATTGATTGATATTTTAATATGCTAACTTGCTGCAATTGACAGATTTAATGAGAGGAGCAGACCGAAACATTATAGTAGTTCAATGGTGTATATTGCAATTAACCGTTTTTATGTGGCAGGGAAGAGCAAGCAATTACAATTGACTGAATGAGTCAGAGATGCCGCAAGGAAAACCAGGACAGGGTACAAAGCTTTTACTTTTTGTCTTTTTGGAGTTTTTAATTTTTTTTTAATTTTTAGAGAATTAATAATAGTTCTCCACTTACTTTCTTAATTATTCGATTACAGGTGAAGTGTCTTATTAACTAGACTGTACTTTGTTATCGTCTTTTTTGGAGTTAAGTATTGGAAGATATCTCAACTAATCAAGTCAACCAAATTGGGATGGAGATACAGCATGAGAGATATCCTTATACTATATAAAAAAGGTAGTTTGGTTTCACCTACTGCTTGTGCTTTTAACTACCTCGTTGAAAGCAAATTATTTGGGATTGGGTTGTATGTGAATATACATATTGCATTCTGAACATGTTCACCCTTCTTATCTTTTAGCTTTAAAGACTGGTTGCGCTTTTAGTAATTTTTTTATTAAGATCTCATTTGGGATTGCAGTAACTTGTCTAAAAGCCTTTCAATTGGTAGAGCTTTTGGTCAAACTATTTATTAAGTGTTTAATCATATCATTTAGGTGCATACTTACATAAGTACTTTTTCAATTTGATAATTGTAGTTCAAAATTTATAATAAAATAGCTAAAGTTAGTTTTTATTTTTTGCAATGTAAAAGTTGCCCTAAAAGCGCCAATTTTGAATTTATGCTAAATATGCTTTAATGACCAAAAGATCGACTTTTAAATAGTATTTTTATCCTCGAAAAACACTTTTTTAGCAAAAGTACAGCAATTCCAAATAGGTCCTAACGAATGTTCAACGGCTGGCTTTTCTTTTTCTTTCGTTAGGTCTGTCCTCCCATCTTCAAATTTCAAAGCTAGGTTGATGTTTATCAATTTCATTTGAACCACTAAGGGTTAATTTTGTCGCTTGGAACAATTCTGTTAATTTGGTTAAACTCGTTGTACAAGAGTCTGATGCAGAGGTTTGTCTAAAACGGCCATTTGAATCTTTATGTGTTGGTAGAGTGTGTTCACGATGGAAAGAGTTATTAACTGTTGTCATTGTGCCAATTTACTTTCTTTCCCTTAAATTTGCTTGTGAAGTTTCCTATTTATCTTAAAAACTTGGTTTTCAGGAAGTTTATGGTAACTAATCATTTAGTAGTTGTTAATAAGTTTTTAATGTCCTTTAGTGAAGTGAATTATTTCCTATTGTTACGACTATATAGTTTTTTTAATGCCAGCAATTTGAGACCATCATTTTAGCCTTTTGTAGCATAATGTACTGCTCAAATAAGTATACACATTTTTAAATTTATTTATCAGACCTTAATGCAGAAAAATTGTTTTGGGATACCTGGAAAGACAGCCTTGATCTGTTTTTTAGCCTTGAACGAATTTTGTTTCCGCAATACTTTAATTTAATTATCTAAGTAACTCAGCAGCCCACTAAATCTTAAAATTCTTGAGAAGCGGTCTCAAGAATTTTCTCCATATTTATGGGTAAATTATCCATTTGGCCCTTGAACTTTTAGTTTCAGTAAAATTAAACCCTCTAACTATTTGCAGTCAACTTTTAGCCCTCGAACTTGTAAAATTGGGAACATGTGGCCCTTTTGGCTAGTTTATCTCGTTTTGCAATCGAAAAGTCAAATCGCACGAATGACAATATGCTTTAAAGAAAGGTCTGTTGTCTGCATAGAAACAAGCAAAAAGTGAACAATTTCATCTTTTTCCCTTTTCCTAACCCGAATCGCTAATAGATCTCAACAAATGAGTTGCAGAGGGAAGGCAGAGAATTGTGCCACAAAACAAGCAAAAATGTCCAAATATCGCAGCCCTCCGCTTCCTATTTGTCCTTGTGGTAAAGTTACAAAGATGATTATTTCGTGGATTGATAGAAACCTAGAGAGAAGGTATGCCGTTTGCTCACAAGAAGTTGGTAGCTGTGGGTATTGGGATTGAATTGACAAGGAGATGTGCTGTCATTCTATTGAGTTGATACGGGGCCTTCTAAGGAGGATTAATGCAATAGAAAAGCAAAAAGAGAAATTTGAAATTGTAGCATCAAGATCTGAGGCAAAAGCTGTTAAGTTGAAAGCAAAATTAAGAGAAATAGAGGAGCATCTATAGTGACAGAAATGGTTGAATAAGTTTTTTGTAAGCGTACTTGTGGTGAGATGGTTAGTCACTGTAATAATGATACTTATAGAGAAAAAAAGAGGTGGAGTCTATGCTGGGATGCTGAAAATGGAGGTAAATGTACTGGGATGATACTGAAATTCGCGTGATTTGATTTCGAGTTGCAAAACTGGATAAACTATCCAAAAGGGCTACGGGTTCCCAATTCCCAATTTTATAAGCTCAAGGGCAGAAAATTGACTACTACAAATAGTTTGAGGGCTTAATTTTACTTAAACTAAAAGTTCAAAGGTCAAACGGATAATTTGGCCCCATATTTACAGCCTTCCTTCTCACCCAATCCCTTGATTTTAGCTAGATTTTTCTCCATCCTAATACAATCTAACAATGGTCATCGCTTGTCTTTTCATCATTCTCTGCATCATTGACTGTGCGTTTATCAAGAGCTTTTAGATTTGCTTCTAATCATGTTGTCCTATTTTTTTATTTTTAATTCACAGTCTAGTTGTGTTTGAATTTGCAGTTACAATTTTTTGCAGGCCCTAACAATGTTTTCGAGATAAAGTCTTATTCTCTTGTGCATTGAGAAATGGCCTTATATGATTTTTTCCTTTTTTGTTTAACTTTTTCAAGTAGAGTTTTTCTTAAGGGTGCTCAATTGACACTCATCAACCCACCTACATTTCACCTAATTTACCATGTATAGATGCACTCTAACAATTACCACCTTTCCTTGTATTTATACACTTTCTCTAATTAATCTTAATTTTTTTGAAAATCTAACACCTGAAATATATTTTAACGAGTGCCCATTTAGCACTCGTTAAATAGAACCTTTCAAGTAAGAGGCTACTCTATATTTGTGGAAGTTAATCATCCATTGAAAGGAAGATATTTGATAAGATATACAATAAAATGTAAATAGACTTTTGAAAGTGTTCCATTGGCTAAAATCTCTAATGTACTTCTATTTTCTCATTTGTGCCGGCTTTTTTTATAGGTTCAATGGTTTATGTTTTTAGTGACTCTATGTTTCTGTGGGTGAAGTACTCATAGAAGATGTAGACAAGTATTCTTCATCCTCTTTGCTTGCTATTGGTCAGAGTCACACACAAAAACTCTCCAGCAGCTGTAGTTGACAAGCACATACAATTCTATGTTGTATCTTCACTATAATCGTTCCAGAAAATTATCATGTACATAGCATGTAATAGTTCTTAATGGAGTTGACAGCTGTAGATGGAATTTTGTGTTGACATTTTCAATTATTGCATGAAAAATTCATATTTTTTGACTTTTATCACTACTAATAAAAGTTAATTTCCCTGATATAAATCCTATTGATTTATTGAGCAAACAATAAAATCATATCATAATATTTATGTACTAGAAGAGAATTAAGAAGCTATCATCTCAAAGCTTTTGGCTGATTTCCATTATTGCTAATCCCACTCTTTTTCTATCGATACTATACGCAACAAAATGATGAAGTTGTCGTTCAAAAAAATTAAACTACTATTGGGAAATTTGTTGCTTGAAATTCTAAGTAGAATAATGAACGTAGAGACAATGTCATATGCATTTTGTTTTGGTGAATATTTTGAACACTTCTGATCTTTAGTCAACCTATCAAATTGTGCACTTGTCTTCCTTCATTTTTTCTTTGCCATAGAAGTGCTCAGGATCTAGGGTTTGGTTATGACTGAAAAGATGAATACTGTGGAATCGAAAAAAAGTAATATGGCCTTACTGGTAATTAGGATTTCATGAAATGATTGAGTTCGAATGAAGTATATCATTAATTTTGTATTTTCTTTTTCTTTCTAAAGATAGTTTGGTAATTCAAGAAGATTTTTGTCATATACCTAAAATGCTTGGTAACTTAGGATATAGCATGGATTGCCAATGACAGAATGGCAAATGCCATTAGTCCTTAGCATCTTTTGTCTTTTTTAATTTATATATATACATATATATATATATATATACATATATATATATATATAAATATAACATACGTAGAAGCTCCAAAACAATAAATCATTGCAGTCCAATAGATTTGTGCATATTTTCTAACAATCATCTGATAAAAATGCTTAAAACTCAAAGAGAAATTTAGTTGTCATAGGAGATGTGAGAAATTCCAAAACTAGTAAATAATATGAAATCTCAATCTATCTATTGAGCAAATAGATATTAATGAATATGAAAAACATTAAATCTCGAAAACATCTTCCCTGCATCCAGGTGAATCACTATAACTCAAAAGATTTGTGCATGTTTTTAAAAATGACATTTGCTAAAAAATGATTGAAGCCCAAGGAGAAATTCAGCTAACATGGTAGATGTTAAAATTTTCAAATCTAGCAAACCATATGAAATCTCAAATCTCATAGAAAAAGAGAAAAAAAGGAAAAAATTTCTTACAAGGGAAATCCTAGGATAGAATAAAATTTTCACTAGAAAAAATTAGGAGAGAAGAAATACTTACCAAGAAATGCTAGCAAAGAAAATTCCTCGCTAGAGGGAATTTATTTTAAAAAAGCAAATAAAAGGTATAAAAAACGGTTCCCTCCTATGGAGAAAGATTAGATCTGAAGGCCATTTTCGTTAGAGGAGCCTTAAAGAGAAGAAAGAGAGAATGAATTTTAGAGAGAAATACACTAACACACAATTACTGAAATATTGGATTCCACAGATTAAATATTAGAAGATGTGCATTACAAACATATATCTTAATGACTTTCATGACATATGTTGTATCCAAAAACACATTTGTGAATTTTTACGCATATCAAGTGAAAATTATGCATGAAGTACGATTAATAAAATTATGCATATCAAGTGAATTTTTTTTTTTTAAAAACATGAATAAATGGGAAGACTAGGACGGACTTGGAAGTCTTTCCTTGACAGCTTCATTATGTCATAGACTTGTAGCATGAGCAACCCCTTGAAGACGTCCGAGGCTACTGTGACAACTTCTACAGTAAACACCATACGCAAATCATGCTCGAAATCATAGACCAACAAACAGTTCTTCATTTCTTGTGTTAGCAAAAAGAATCAATTTTCATCAGAGGATACAGTAGCAATCATGTATTAGCCAATAGTTCAATTTCAGTTGTATCAATTGGTTAGGTTTCTTGTTATAGCAGTTAGTTAGTGTTAGGCTCTGCGAGAGCCAAACTAGGGGAGAATTTAACCATGAGCTAGAATGGGAACCACAACCATGGACTTGACACCACATCCAACCCAAAATCTTAAGGCATTGGGCCTATGGATCATTCCCACTTATATGTTTCTCATTTTACTCATCTCTTTCCGATGTGGGATATTGATTCACACTTGATATCCCAACAATCTCCCCCTCAATTGTGAATCTCTTCCACATCGGATCTTTCTCCCTAGCCCATCCACTCCATCAAACCCACTTCAATTTGGAGTGTACGATTCTTGCTCAAGAGCCCACATGCCCTTGCCTTACTGCAGGTCTGCATGATTCTTTTTTTTTCCCTGCTCTTATAACCATCGGCTCTGATACCACTTGTTGGGCTCTGCGAGAGCCAAACTAGGGGAGAATTTAACCATGAGCTAGAATGGGAACCACAACCATGGGTTTGACACCACATCCAACCCAAAACCTTAAGGCATTGGGCCTATGGATCATTCCCACTTATATGTTCCTCATTTTACTCATCTCTTTCCGATGTGGGATATTGATTCACACTTGATATCCCAACAGTTAGATCCTACTAATGGAAGAGAGTATACTAGCCTATAAATAGCCATTGTATGAGGAAGTTGTAATCAGCAACGGAGTGAATGAAAGCCCCAATCCTTTTGCATTGAATATTCTTCCATCTCTGTTTCTTTCTTTCATCTTCTTCTTCCTTTCTTCATTCCCTATTATTCTTGCTTTTTGCTTCTTGCTTCTTGCTTCTTGCTTCTATCTCTTCCTTTCATTCTTTCAACAGTCTATCTAATTATTCTCAATAATGCCCATAGAGATAACTAAAATCCAATTGAAATCTTGAAAACTGTGTTCAATTGCATGTCAACCATCCTAAGTATTTAGAGTGCTTCACATGCCCTCAGCTAATGCATGTGCAGGCTACATTTATGCACAAGGTTAGCAGTCTTTATGAGACTAGAATGTCCAAGAACACTAGTTTATTCACGATTGCATCAACTAATTAAGATGTGGTGAACCAACTTAGGGTTATTTCATACTGATAGGAAAAGGAAAAAAAATAAAGTTTTAGTCCCTAGTGTTTCGCACTTGTGTGAATTTAGTCCTCTCCAATGTTTGGCACCAGTGTAATTTTGGTTCCTAACTTTCAGCAAAAATAAATATGGTTCCCAATATTTCCAATTGAAGCAAATTTAGTGTAATTGACGGATTTTCCCTAATTACTAACGAAATAATGTTATTTGCAGTCACATGTTCACTAGATTGAATTAAAAAAAGAGAATAAAAAAGCACCTGACTTTAGACAATAAGAATATTAACTTATGTGATGACACATGACTAATTAATTAACCACAAAAATGGAAATAAAATAAAGAAATTTGTGGTTAATCTTAAGGTTATTTTGTTCATCTACTATAATTGCAATTCTTCGTTCATTTGTTTGGTAGTGGTGGTAGTAGAGTACATGCTGGGAAACTAATGGGACAAAAAAACCAAGTTTTCTACTGGCGATTTTTCTATTATCTAGAGAGGTGATAGAGGGAAAAGTCAATCATCTGATCTCTTCTTGATTCCACAATTTTCAACACAGAAAAGTTGATAAAATTCCGTTCCCTCGACCACGATGACTGGAGTTTCGTGCTCATATGAATTGATGTTGCAATTGTAGCACAAATGATGAAAAAAAAGTAAAGAGTCCACACACAGAAGATGGCGTAGTGTTAAAAAAGGAAATAGCGCTGAAATGCAATTAGTAACGGTCAGGAACCCATACCACACGGTATCAGAATAAGTCAAGTGAACTTGCCAAGTCAATTTGAGGATGAGTGACTTTCTAATGTTGGGGTGGCTTTGCTCAGGGAAGGATCTATATATTGAAATATGGCCTCCTCCAAGAACACCAAAAAAAACTCATCATCCCAAAATTAAATAGTCATCACAGTCCAAAGTTTCCCCAGTGATGAAGCTTGTTCAAATGATACTTTTCGTGTTGACGGTGTCCTTGAAGCCAGCTATCACACCAGCAGCAACATACCCTCCTGTAGCCAAGGATGGCTGCATTGATACCTCTGGAAAAGTAAAGATCCCATACCCATTTGGCATGACACAAGATTGTTATCTTTGAGTCGAGATTTTCAGTCAATCCTAACTCCTCTTTAATCCTCCCATTCTAAGCATATATATTTTTTATTTTTTTTTAAATTTTTTTATAGTAGAAGAGGAATGAAATTTAAAAAGCGGGGGAAGAGAGGAGAGATTTCAACCCAAGCCCTCTAAATCTTGGAATCTCAATCCTAGGCCTCCGTTTGATAACTAGATTCAACATTTAAATTAAATAAGTTCAAATTTTAATATATTCAAACGCATTTGATAACAAAAATTAGAACTTTTGAATTAATTGAGTGGCACCAACTATTCTAGACAAAATTTACTCTAAAAAATAATTAATAAACTAACCACATATCAGTTAATATGATATACACTCAAATGCATCAAATATGGTATTTAACAATTTAATAATTTAATGAATTTCGCCTTCAGATTTCAAATTTCAATTTTATCAAATACACTCTAAGCAGACTAAAACCTCATCGGCCGAAGCACACATCGTAATTACTTTCATGACATACATTACATCCAAAAACACATTTATGATTTTTTTTCTCATATCAAGTGGAAAAAATTTATCGGTTCCCTTATTGTTTTTCACGTAAATAAATGGAAACAGTAGGGTGGACTTGAAAGTCTTCCCTTACAGAGTCTTTATGTCGTTAGCATAAGCAACCCCGTAAAGACGTGGACCCCATGGTCGTCAGAGACTAGTGTGAACAAATGCTCCTTTATATCTTGACTGCATTCATTTGAAGTTAACCGTCCTATTTGGGGTCTACAGAAGAAGTTTCAATGGTAAAATGCGTAGGCCTTTTGTGCGTTTACTGGCTAAGTCTTCCCTTTACTTGGAATGCCTATAAAACGTCCCTATTTGGGGTCTACAGAAGAAGCTTCAATCTTAAAATGCGTAGGCCTTCTTTGGGTTTACTAACCAAGTCTTCCCTATCGTAAGTATAAAGTCCTTAGAAGTGCACAATTAACAATTGCAACTCTCTTCCGTATAAGGAAACTTGCAACTCTCTTTGAAAAACAATTCCAATGGGCTTCAATCGGTTCATTTTACCGATGCTCTTGCATTTGGTAATTGCCTTAATGCTTTCTTCCGCTTCAACTTTGACACCCCCAACATTTCCTATAGCGATGCCCGGCTGCAAAGATCATTGTGGAAATGTAAGCATTCCATTTCCATTCGGTATTACGGAAGATTGTTACCTTAACAAATATTTTTTTATCAACTGCACCAACTCTTCAACCTCTGTCCCTCAAACAGTTCTGCAGAACGCAGTCGATGTCACAGAAATATCTCTGGAAGGTCAGGTACACCTTATGCAGGATATAGCATCTGATTGCTATGATAAAAACGGAAGTTTATTGGACAACATTTCACCATGGACGAGATTATCTAAACGCTTTACCTTCAGTAGTACAGCTAATAAATTCATTGTCGTTGGCTGTGATGCCTTGGCCTTAGTTAAAGGCTTTGGTCAAAACCGGAGCTACGCAACTGGATGTATCCCTTCCTGTGATTATAAGGAAGATGTAATTGATGGCTCTTGTTCTGGCATCGGTTGCTGCCAGACTGATATCCCACCAGGGGCATGGAATATTAATGTGAGCTTGACCAGTCTTAATAACCACACCAAGGTGTGGGATTTCAATCCTTGCAGCTACGCTTTTGTGGTCGAAGAGAAGGCTTTCAATTTTTCTGCAAGTAACCTCACCAACTTAAGCAATGATTTAAGTCTTCCCGTCGTGGTGGATTGGACCATTGAGGAGGGGTCATGTGAAGTTGCCCAAAGAAACACGACCTCTTATGCATGCTCTGGTAAAAACAGTCACTGTTACGAACCTTTTAAGGGGTTGGGATACCGTTGTTCTTGCGATCAAGGATACGAAGGCAACCCATATCTCCCTGATGGTTGCCAAGGTATGTGCGAAAATTTTGTTAAACTCGTCTAATTAACCAGTATGTATATGTGTGTTTCAATTCACATTTCAAATTATGCTTCTGCTTTCTATTTTTTATTGAATTCGACAGATATTAATGAATGCCAAGATCCAACTCTACACAATTGTACGAAGAATAGTGTTTGTCACAACACATTGGGCAACTACACATGTCCTTGTCTCAAAGGGTATCATGGTGATGGGAGAGGTGGAGATGGCTGCAGTCCTGACCAAATAAATTGGTCTATGATTGTTTCAGGTTAGTCTACACTTTGAAATGATTGGAGAAGCAAAGGAGAATTTATCACTATGGATTGAACCATCTCTTAAGTGGTGTGATAAATATGTGCTGTATCATGAGAGTATTAAAACAAAATGAAGATTTCTTGAAACCCGTTCCATTTGGTTTAAGATGGCAACTAATCATAGTATAAGAGAGAAAGAAACCTAATTCTTTTCTTTACCAGGTAGTGAAAGAACATGAAACTTGATAATCACTTGCAAAATTAGAGTCTTTAGCTGCAAAGCATCCGATAGATCTCATCATTTGCTAATTTTTCAGTCAAATTTGTCAACAGGTGTTGGCATAGGCACAGCAATTCTACTTTTCTGCTGCTTTTATTTGTGTTTGGAATTGAGGAAAAGAAGGGAAAACAGATTGAAGGAGGAGTTTTTCCGGAAAAATGGTGGATTAATGCTACAGCAACGACTGGCTCAAGAAGGAAGAAACACAAATGTTGCTAGAATTTTCACTCTTGAAGAACTACGAAAGGCAACCAATAATTTCGAGGAAACTCGAATTATTGGTCGTGGAGGATACGGCACAGTTTTCAAAGGAATCTTAGTAGACCATAATTCTTGTACTGTTGCCATTAAGAGGTCCAGAGAAGTTAACGAAAATCAAGTTGATCAATTTATTAATGAGGTGATTATGCTTTCCCAAGTTAATAGTAGAAATGTCGTTAAACTTCTAGGATGTTGCTTAGAGACGGAAGTGCCATTACTTGTTTATGAGTTCATCGACAATGGTACTCTCTCCGAGCATTTAAGCAGCACAACAAAATCACAGCATCTTTCTTGGAATATCCGATTAAGAATAGCATCAGAAATTGCTGGAGTTCTCTCATATTTGCACTCAGTAGCTTCACCACCGATTATCCATAGAGATATCAAATCGGCAAACATACTTCTAGATCAAAACTACACTGCAAAAGTCACAGACTTTGGAATATCAAAATTGGCTCCTTTAGATGAAAATCAAGTATCTACAATGGTGCAAGGAACATTTGGCTACTTGGACCCCGAGTACATGCTAACAGGATTGTTGACAGAGAAAAGTGATGTTTACAGCTTTGGGGTAGTTCTTATAGAGCTACTGACAAGTGAGAAGGCATTATCATTGGATAGAGTGGAGGAAGAGAAGTTTCTTGCGAATTACTTCATTTCTTCACTGAAAAGTGGTCACTTGGTCCAGGTTCTTGATCGCAACATTATGTTCGATGTAAGTATTGAGCTTTTGAAAGAAGTTGCAATGATTGCGAAATCTTGCTTGAGTATAAAAGGTGATGATAGACCATCTATGAAGAATATAGCAAGAGAACTTGAGGTATTGGAAATAAGAGCAAAGCAATCTCCAATTCAAGTTTCTAAGATTGATTTCACCGACACTGAGGCCTCCTTGCTTGGTATGCAATCAACAAAAGCATATATCGACAGTGGTGATTCTAGCTGCATACATACTGAGAGTCATAGCATAATGGAGCATATGATGGTACCAATTGCTGGTGGGAGATGAATGATAGGGTGTTCTGGAGCTGCAAGTTTCGACTTTCGAGTTCTGGTGCACTTCTTCATTTATTATTACGAGTTCCTCCTAGAAATGTCAAATGGAGTTGAATTTTCAGCAGTTTTCTTGCAATTAATTTTGATTGTGTGCGAGTAGATTATTTGATCCAAGGCCTCTCAAGTTGAATTGTAGTTCAGTTCTGCTGGGTAATGTAACTCTTACAATATTTAGTGTAAAATGGTATAAATTTGGTCTAAGCATAAATTTTGTCACTCATACGGCTGAGTTGGTGTAAAAATCACGATTAAATCAAAACCATATGAGTTTACACTGGAAGTTATAAGAATTAATCAACTGAACCTAACTACAGAGACCTCAACTTGAGGGCACCACTTCAGCAGATAATGATAATTATTTTTACATGACTGATTAAACAAATAAAAAGTGGTACTATTGAGATAAGGAGAATAAAAAGCACCAGCAACCTGTTGGATGCTGCACCTTCTCACTATTAGCCTAAACCTCCATTCCCGCTGTACTGATATGACAGCTTTCTCCTTGAAGTTTATTTATTGAAAGCTCTTAAAAATATCCAGAAAGCTCTTAACTAAATTAAAACTGATTTATATTGAATGAGTAGTGGAAATTGAGAACAAAAAAAAAAAACCCAATTGCAAGAGGTAGTGCCCAACCCAGTGAAGGACGTCTGGAGGGAAAAGATGAGGAAATTGCGAACTTTTGAAGTAGAAGAAAAATAAGGGGTTAGGTGCTGGGGCTAGTTACGGGAGGCAAAGGACGGGCAGGGGACAAAAAATAGAACTACTGGTACGAGGAAGATGGGCAGCGGATGTAGGGAAGGTGGCGATTTGTGGCAATGAATTGAGACGTTTCATAATATCATATTCTCAGGAGCACCGTAGCAAAACTTGTGCTACGGTTTTAAGATGTAGGCGGGATGTAGGCGGCGATTTATGGTTTTAAAATGTAAGAAAAAATCTAGTAAAGTTAACTCACAGGTAGGAAGAAGAATTTAGGAAAGGGATAATATGATCTCATCAAAATAAAAATGAGATAATGGAAGTGCAAATAACATTACTCAAAAAAAATTGCAGTTGTGTCAACAACTCCATCAAACATTTTTTTTGTAAATCTCAGAATCGTAAATTTGTTTTATGGCGTCACTAACATGAAAAGTCATTATAATTTAGACATATGTAGGGAGTAGAAAATTTCTATAATTTCTTAATATAGGGTATCATTTTTTCACTTTGCATCTTTCAATAAAGATACGCTTTATAGTTTAAATCATTTACACACAGCTACTATCCAAGGATCAAATATACTTTTAGATTAACTAATCGTTTTAGAGACAAATAGACAAATTAAGAGAAAAATGATATTAGAAGGTAATGTGCAAAAATGGCCATATCTTAAAGGGATTTATTGTAATTAACCCTTAGGAGTATCAATATCTTTTTGATATTTCCATTATGCAATATAGGAATTGACTAACAATTTAGGAGGTAAAGTGAAAAAAAAAATAACATTAAGGGATAAAGTGCAAAACTAGTTAGGCCTTAAGAGGAATATTTTTTAACCAACCCTATTTTTCAAGAGAATCATTAGTGATACCCTACTTAACCCTAGTTTGTTTTTATAATTGTATAGCTACATATTCTGTTTCGTAAATTTTGTGATAGGCTCCTATTGGCTGGAAGTTAACGTTGCAACCAAGTTGTAACCATTCTTTTCTTATCTTGATCAATTAATGATACATGGACTTACAAAAATGAGAAAATAGAAACCTTTCGTACATTTTGTGATAGGCTCCAACTGGCTGGAAGTTAACGCTGCAACCAAGTTATAACCATTCTTTTCTTATCTTGATCAATGACACATGGACTTACAAAAATGAAAAAATAGAAACCTTTGTATAATAGTTAGGTAACTAATCACGTGCGTGGAAATCCCTTGAGGTTTTTGTTTGTGTCATGGGACGAATTTGGCACAATAATACCAAGAGGAACTAGCTTCACATCCAGGATAAGAATAGGGAATTGTTCTTCTATATGGCTCTTGAATTAGGAGTTCACATGCCAGGCTAATGTAAGTTCTTGGAAAATAAAAAAAAACCAAAAGTTAAAGAAAAAAAAGTACTACTGCAGTGCATAAGATAGAAGTACTTGGAAACTTGAGAATCAACAACATATCAAAGGGTTTCACGTTTTTGCCTTGCATTTGTTTCTTTTTTCCTTTTAATGTTATTTTATTTTGTCAAATGAGTACAAAGCATCTAGGGTTTACTTATGAAGGGAAATCAGACAAAAATTATGGAATGGGCAAAAAAAATATATAAAAAAAACAGGCCTTTCCTGTAATTAGGATTTTGTCAAATAATGTTGCTATTATCAAGTGTATACTTGATTAGTAAAAGGTTGCCTTTTTACTTAAAAATAAAGTAGATAGTCTTATAATTCATCAAGCTTTCCGTTATACATCTAAAAAAGCCATCATCGTACAAACAGGATGTAGCATTCGACTGTCAAGACTGAGGGATAGACCTGGAAGTCTTCCCTTGGCAGTCTAATATTCTCTTGGAGCAAGGGCAACCCCTCGAAGACGTTGACGTCAAGGTCAGAAGCTACAGCGATAGCATCATGCATGGAACTCAACCACTTTGATTAATCAGGAAAATGCCCCAGATTTTGTTAGAGATTCTTGGGATGAAGAAGTTGATGACAAAAAGGGGGGAAAAAAAGGAAGTTATTTGAGAGATGTGTGTCTGACTAAGCACTTAATGTATTCCACTATTTTTTCTTCTATTTTATGGTCCTTAAAGATGAACAAGAGCTCGTTTGCTCTTGCTCTAGATGGGTAGAGAGTGAAATGTTTAGCACCTCATGTATCATCCAAGATGCCTTCAGTTTCATAGAGGTCTTCTTAGTTGTGTGGTTGTTGTCGGGAAAGAGTACACTGTACACTACTGCTGCCTATGCAAATAGTTTTTCCTGGCACTGTTGTCTTTTTGACTGCTTTCTAGATCTAAGAATTTGGGTTTATTACAAATTTTGATATTTAGATGGTCAATTGACATTAGGATTTTTTGGCTTTTCTAGATTTGTTTTGCATCTGGGTTATTGTTAGTTTCAGGTTTTCTCTATTGAAAATTAGCATTAAAACCACAGGGAAGAAATAGAGGAAAAGAGAACCTCAGAAATTGGATAATCAGATATTTCCAAGCTGACGAAATTACTACGATGAGTCAAGATTTATTCCTTTATTTCCTCTTGTGAAAAGGCAAACTCTGTCCTTTGGAGAATTCCCGATAATGGTGGCAATAGGATTGGAGATATCAGTGGTGGCAGATGACGGAAGAAGAAGAATAGGAAAACTAAAAAATAAAAAAAAAGGAAGGGAGAAAATGGGGTAAATTTTCATTTATATCCCTACTTTTCTGGTTTATAACAATTCCACATACATACTAATGAAGCGTGTCTCCACGTCCTTAAGACACCATCAATTTTTTGGATTATGTCATGGATTTTATTTAAGTAGGACAAAATTTTTAGTTTAGGGATTTAAATCTTCTATTTTGAAGTTCAGGAATTGAAGTGGAATTTTGTGTGTAATTTGAGGAGACAAAGTGAATTTATCCCGGGAACTTTAAAGGTAGGAAAAGACCAACTTTTCCATTGGCAATTTCTCATAGGACCAATTACACTTTGCAGCCGCTAACTTGTAGTTGATTTTCCCTTTGCATCATAAATTTTAATTTTAGATATATGGCGCTTCTAACTCTTGTATTTGTTAAATTTGAGCCCTGCCGTTAACATTATACGCAAAAGTAACGAAAAAGCATAGCCAATATGGGGACAAGAGGAGCAGCCACCATTCCCTCCCCTAAAATTTTAGAATTTTCTTTTGGCCCCAAAGAAATTTTGGAAAATTTCATTGAAAATCTTTTTCTTGTGCCCCCCACCCCTCCCTTAAATTTGAATAAAATTTCATTGCCCTCTCCCTTTAACTTTTGCTTCTTGACTCTTTAATTTTTTTTTTACTTGGCTATTACGTTAATTACTGTATGAAGTTCAACTTGTTATTAATTAATATTACATGCTGACTTGTTAAAACCATGTCTATTGTGCCAAGAAAAAATTGTTCAAAACTAAAGAGCGTACAACTTTAATTAATTATTTCATGTTTTAATTAGCCAAATTTTAAATTTAAGTACCTCTTCTTGCTTGCATTTGATCTTTTGCATGTGACTTTGAAACTAATAATCAAGTTTGTACATTTTGAAAAGTTCTCTTCTTAAACATATAAAATGAGTGTATACATATAATTAGCAATATTAAATGAGTATTTCGCACTTATATTTCGAGGTATGATTGCTTTTCAAAGTTTGAGATTAGAGAGAATAATCAAACTATTAAGTTTTGCACCTGAGATTGTAAGAATGGGAAGACATACGAATGAACAGTCGTTTTAATAAATAACTAATGCATATGTTGATTTAGTAATGAATATGCGATTTCTTATTGTGTTTCATACACTTAAGTTTATTTTTGCTTCGTTAAAATAATGTAGCGATAAAAGGATTAGAAAATTTGACAGCAAAATCAGGATTCGACTAAATGCATACTTAGTTCGATTATTAGAGATTTTATTATTTCTCAGATGTTAAGACACCATTTCACAGCAAAGTAACTACCCTTGCGTATAAAATGTTGCCACAATATAATTATGAAAATTCGTGGATCCGACCCCAGAACCATTCGAATGCTGAATGAGATCCATTTACGAATCCCCAGCAACAAAGAATCTGGCACCGAATTTCTTGAGCATTCTGACTTGAATTCGAATATGGATCTGATCCAGGATCCTTATGAGGCCTAGGCCGGATCTTCAATATAGAAGCCCATTGATTTTCTTAACATATCTCACATTTCCAACTGAATATCAGGAAGATAGCATTCTAAGCATATATCTTTTTTTTTAAAAAAAAAAATATTTTTTTTTGTACTGGGGGAGGGAGGAGATATTTGAACCCAAGCCCTCTAAATCTTGGGTCTTCAATCCTATGCTTACGTTTGATAACCCAATTTAGCAGTTAAACTAAATGAGTTCAGGTCTTTAATATGTTTAAATGCGTTTGAAAAAAAAATAGAACATCTGAATTAATTAAGTAATATTAAAATTTTTAGACAAAATTTGAAAATAAGTGATAAACTATCTACATATTACTTAATATGATATGCATTCAAATATATCAAATATAGTATTTAACAATTCAATAATTTAACGAATTCAGTCTTCAAATTATAAATCTGATATTTCAGTTTTATCAAATGCACTCTTAGCCACTAGACTAAAACTTCATCGGCCGAAGCGTATGTCTTAATTACTTGCATGACATACATTGCATCCAAAAACACATTTATGAATTTTTTCTCATATCAAGTGGAAAAAATTTATGGGTTCCCTTATTGTTTTTCACGTAAATAAATGGAAACAGCAGGGTGGACTTGAAAGTCTTCCCTTACAGAGTCTTTATGTCCTTAGCATAAGCAACCCCGCAAAGCCGTGGACCTCATGGTCGTCACAGACTAGTGTGACAGCTTCCCAGAAGATTATTGCCCAACAAATACACAAATCAAGCTCAAAATTATTGCCCAACAAATACTCCTTTATACCTTGACTGCAGTGGCCTTCTGTGCGTTTACTAACTAAGTCTTCCCTATCGTAAGTTTAAAGTCCTTAGAAGTGCACAATTAACAATTGCAACTCTCTGCTGGAAAGGAAACTTGCTTCTTTGAAAAACAATTCCAATGGGGTTCAATCGGTTCATTTTACCGATGCTCTTGCATTTGGTAATTGCCTTCATGCTCTCTTCCGCTTCAACTTTGACACCCCCAATGCAGAGGCCCCATTCTGGACCCAGACACGTGGCAGCCCAGGAATGGCCGAGCTGGGTCTTGGCCCTCAGACCCCTGGGAGCGGCCCCGGGCCGTACCGACTAGGGCTCCCAGGGGAGGCGAAGGTCCTCCCCGAAGAGGTCGGGGGTAATCCCCCTGAGTGCGGGATACTATCTATACTGGGCAAGTCCCGCGTCGTGCGGAGGTCGGGCTCCCTTGCAGGTATAAATAATAACACACATCCACTGTACAAGATACGCTCACTATTGACAATTTACTCTGGACAGTTACTACTTCCCGTGAACCTCACTCACCGGAAAACTAACTTGGCCGTCGGAGTGCCCTCGGGGACAACCCTCGGGCCCCCTTTGTTAGCTCATCCTTTCTGTTTTGCAGGCTTGGAGTCAGCTCTGCCATCAGCGACCCGAGCTGATCAGGTCAGCTCTCCTAGGGGAAGTCCCGTGCTTCTTCAGTTGGCGCCGTCTGTGTGAACGTAAGGTAAGTAAGATTGTGTTGATGGCCAGGACGCGATCCAAGCGCACGGCAGAGAGCACCGGCCCTGGGGGCGGTGAGGGGTTCCAGCAGAAAGAGGCTGGGGCGTCCCAGGGCGCCGGGGGCTCAGCCCTTTCAGGGGAGCGGAGGCAGCAGATCTTCCAGTTTGTGACGGAGAACCTCCCCATGCTGGAGGATATAATCCGGCAGGCGAAAAAGGGAGAGGGGGCTGGGGGTGCGCAGACCTCCAAGGCCAAGGGGAAGGAGAAGGAGTTACCCCCTGATCCTTCGGAGGATGAGTCGCGAGACCAACCTCCTAGGAGGAAGCGCCCCCGGACTCCTCCCCGCCCCCGAGCCTCGGTGGTCGGGGACAGCGAGAGGTATTCCCGCGACAGGTCCGCGAGGAGCCATCCCAGAGACCCCTCTCCGAGGAAGCCCACACGGAATGGGTTCGAGCGTTCCACGGCTCGGTCTGTCAAGAGCCGGCCCCGCGACCCCATTTATCTGGACCCTGCTCGGGATGAGCTCGAGCAGATCTTGAGGCCCCGGCCATACGAGGACAACTATGCAACCTCGCCTTTTACCCGGGAGATAGAGGACTACCCCCTACCCCGGAGGTTTAAGATCCCGAGCATCGAGATGTACGATGCCTCTACGGACCCAGAGGACCACCTCTCGGTCTTCTTGACGCATATGCGCCTGCAAACCGCCGTGGATGAGGTCCGCTGCAAGACCTTCCCCATGTTCCTAAAGGGGAAGGCGCGGCTCTGGTTCCAGGGGTTGAAACCGGGGTCTATACGGAGCTTTCCCGAGTTGGCTCGGCAGTTTGCAGCCCAGTTTGTCTCCTCGAAAGTCTACGCGAGGAACGCAACCCACCTGATGTCCATCAGACAGAGGCCTGAGGAGTCGCTGAGGAATTTCATGACCCGCTTCAATGCGGAGAGCTTGCAGGTCAGGGACAAAAATGAAAAAGTGGTCATGGTCGCCTTCACAAATGGGCTCAGGGTGGAGGAGCTCTTCTATGACCTGGCCAAGAAGCCTCCCGTAAACCTGGAGGAACTCTTACGCAGGGCGCACGAGGCCGCTAATGCGGAGGAGGCAGGTCGTCTGAAGAAAGAATCAGATCGGGAGCTCGGAAATCGGAAAGGTCGGACGAACCCCCCGGAGGGCAAGGACGTCCCGTCCAAGAAAAACGTCTTCGACCGGCTCTCGAAGGAGAAGGCCCCTGCTCTGCCGCCACTCCCAGAGAAGACCTACACCCCTCTAACACGGCCCAAAGCTCAGATCTTGGCCGTTATGGAGGCGGAAGGACTAGGAGATCGGCCGCCAAAAATGGGGACGCCCCGAAACAAAAGGAACCAGGACAGGTACTGCGCCTTTCACCGCGACGTGGGACACGACACGGAGGGATGCTGGGCCCTGCGTAAGGAGATAGAAGACCTGATCCAGCGCGGCTTTTTAGGGCGGTTCGTGCGCCGACCAGGCCAGGAGCCCGGGCGCAGCCACTACGGAGACAGGCACGAGGGACGGCGTCGGGACCGCCCAGAGCGGCGCGACGCTCCTCAGGGCCACTCTCCCGACCAGGACACCCAGAACCTGGCGGGGGTGATAAACACCATTGCCGGAGGTCCCACAGGGGGGAACAGCCATGCAGCTCGGAAGAACAAGCGACCACCCCCCGAAGGGGACGATTCCTTGAAGCGCTTGCGCATGGACGAGAAGATCACCTTCGGGCCAAGGGATGCGGTCCCCCTGGCTTCTGGGAACCATGAGGCCATCGTGATAGACATTGTCACCAACAACTATCGGGTGAAAAAGGTATATGTCGACCAGGGTAGTGCGGTCGACATCATGTTCTACAGGGTGTTCAAGGTGCTCGGATTAAGGGATGACCAGCTCACCCCGGTTCGGACATCTCTGGTGGGATTTACCGGACCACCCATCAGGTCGGAAGGGATGATCATCCTGATGGTCACAGTAGGACAGGCTCCCAAATGCCGGACTGTTCCCGTCAACTTCGTGGTGGTCAGGCAGCCGTCCCCGTACAATGTGTTCCTGGGGAGGCCTGCTTTGAACGCCCTCCGGGCTGTCTCCTCCACTTACCACCTCAGCGTCAAGTTCTCTACCCCGGGAGGGATAGCCGAGGTGCACGGCGACCCGGAGGTAGCCAGGGCTTGTTACCTAGCCACACTCCGGGGGCAGGAAAAGGTGGTCGCCCAGACAACCTGTCTGGAGCCCTACATCCCAGGGGACGAGGCCCAACAGCTGGGCACAGGATGAGACTGAGGAATTCCCCTTAAGGGAGGATCGGCCCAACCAGGTCCTCCGCATCGGAGCCTTGTTGCCCGCCAGAGAGAAGGAGGACTTGAAAGCTCTGCTAAGAGAGTACTCCCAGGTCTTCGCTTGGTCGGTTGATGACATGCCTGGGATCCCAACGGACCTGGCAGTCCACCACCTTGACGTCGACCCTCACTTCAAGCCGGTGAAGCAGAAGAAAAGGAGTTTTGCCCCTGAGAGGAACGAGGTGATCAAGGCGAAGGTCGGCAAGCTGTTGGAGTCCAAGATCATCCTGGAGGTCTACTACCCGACCTGGTTGGCCAATCCGGTCCTAGTCAAGAAGGAGGACCAGACCTGGAGGATGTGCGTAGACTTCACGGATCTTAACAAAGCCTACCCGAAGGATTGCTTTCCCCTGCCTAGAATCGACAGGTTAGTAGACTCTACTGTGGGTTTTGATGTTTTATGCTTCTTGGATGCTTTTAAGGGATACCACCAGATAGAGATGGATGAGGAGGATCGGGATAAGACCTCCTTCATCACTGAAGAAGGGACCTACTGCTACAGAACCATGCCGTTCGGACTTAAGAACGCGGGGGCCACTTACCAGCGCCTGGTCAACAAGCTATTCCGAGGCCAGATCGGCAGGAACATGGAGGTCTATGTGGACGACATGATCGTCAAAAGTCGGACTGACCAGCGGCTCATACCCGACCTGAGGGAGATCTTGAACATCCTGCTGCAAAGCCGGATGCGCCTAAATCCAAAGAAGTGCACCTTTGGGGTCAGGTCGGGAAGGTTCCTTGGTTTCTTGGTGTCACGAGACGGAATCAGGGCCAACCCGGACAAGCTCCAGGCCATCGTGGACATGGCCCCCCCAAGGAACGTGAAGGAAGTCCAGCGGCTCACGGGGAGAATGGCAGCCCTGAGCAGGTTCCTCTCGCGTTCCGCGGTTCGGGGACTACCCTTCTGGCGTCCAAGGACTTTCGTTGGACCGAGGAGTGTCAAAAAGCGTTCGCCGACCTGAAAGCGTATCTGGCCGAGCTGCCAACTCTGACCGCCCCAGAGTTAGGGGAGACCCTATTCCTATATCTGTCCACCTGCAACGAGGCCGTTAGTGCGGTCTTGGTACGGGAGGACAAGGGGGCTCAGAGGCCGGTGTATTACGTCAGCCGAGCTCTGCAGGGACCAGAGACGCGATACTCGCCCGCCGAGAAGCTGGTCCTTGTCTTGGTACATGCTGCTCGCAAGCTCCGCCCTTACTTCCAGGCTCACCGCGTTGTAGTACTGACCGACCAGCCCCTACGGCAGATACTCACCAAGCCCGAAGTGTCGGGCAGGATGACCAAGTGGGTCGTCGAGCTGGCCGAGCACGACCTTAGCTATCGGCCCCGCACCGCGATCAAGGCCCAGGCCTTAGCAGACTTCCTTGCGGAGGGGGCTAACTTAAACCAAACCGATTTGACCCCGACACCCACGGACACCCCGGCGGAGCAGCCTTGGGTGCTGTTCGTGGACGGTGCCTCGAGCAGGGAAGGGAGCGGAGCTGGCCTACTGCTCACCTCGCCAACCGGAAAAGAACTGACCTACGCGCTTAGGTTCGATTTTCCGGCATCCAACAACGAGGCAGAATATGAGGCCCTCCTGACGGGGCTGCGGATAGCCCACCAGATGGGCGTCACCACAGTCAGAGTTCGGAGCGACTCTCAGCTCGTCGTCCTCCAGGTCCGCGGGGAGTACGAGGCCAAGGATGAGGTCATGAAGAAATACCTGGCTAAGGTACGGGAGGCGATGGCCCTGTTCAGAACATTTGAAATAGAGCGGGTGCCGAGGTCCCAGAACAAGCGGGCAGACGCCCTCTCGAAGTTGGCGTCTTCCTCATTTGCCCACCTGAGCAAGGAGGTCTTAGTAGAGGTGGTAAAACAAAAAAGTATCGATCAGGCTCAGGTCCTGGCTATAGACAGCTCGGCCACCTGGATGACGCCCCTCATAGATTTCCTCAGCTCGGGTGCCCTCCCCGAAAACAAAGCCGAGGCACGCCGAATCCAGCTCCGGGCTGCCAAGTACGCCTACACCGGGGGTACCCTCTATAGGAGATCGTATCTGTCCCCCTGGTTAAAGTGCGTGACTCCCGAAGAAGGTGATTACGTCCTGCGCGAAGTCCATGAAGGAATATGTGCGGCACACGTGGGATCTCGGGTATTGGCCAAAAAGTGCCTCCTTCTGGGCTACTACTGGCCCTCTGTCTTCCGAGACGCAGCAGATCTGGTCCAGAAATGCCGAGCTTGCCAGGTACACGCCTCGCTGCGTCATCAGCTAGTTCAGGAGATGATTCCCATCCATAGTCCTTGGCCCTTCGCTCAATGGGGGATAGACCTCCTGGGTCCCTTCCCCCGAGCCCCGGGGAGATATGAGCATCTCGTGGTGGCCATTGACTACTTCACAAAATGGGTGGAGGCGGAGCCCCTGGTCTGTATCTCGGGGAAGGCAATTCGGAGATTCTTCTGGAAGAGCATAGTTTGCCGGTTTGGGATTCCGCATGTCCTGGTATCCGACAACGGCCGCCAGTTCGCCGAGAACCCTTTCCGGAGCTGGTACGCTGAGCTTGGAATCAACCAACACTTCACGTCGGTTGGTCATCCCCATGCCAATGGTCAGGTGGAGAACGCTAACCGAACTGTTCTGCAAGGGTTGAAGACTAAACTGGAGTCCGCCCAATCGAGCTGGCTGGATGAGCTTCCCAGCGTCCTCTGGGCTTACCGTACTACGCCCCGGACGGCTACCCAAGAGACCCCGTTCTCCCTAACTTACGGAGTAGAGGCGGTGGTGCCAGCGGAAGTCGGACTTCCCTCACCCAGAACACAGAATTTCGTGGCAACCTCCAACGAGGAAGAGCTTCGGTGCAGCTTGGACATGCTCGAAGCCAGGCGTGAGGAAGCGGCTGTTCGGATGGCTAAGTATAAAAGCCAGCTCGCCCGCTATCACAACGCCAAAGTGAGGACGGTACAGTACCAGCCTGGGGACCTCGTCCTAAGGAAGAACTCGATCAGCCGAACTCACAGTTCCAACAAGCTCGACCCAAATTGGGAGGGCCCCTACAAGGTCATTGAGGTAGGTCGGGCCGGTTACTGCAGGTTCGCCAGCATGGATGGATCCGAGGTACCCCGTACTTGGCACTTCTCCAATCTGCGATTGTTTATAGCATAGGGTGGCCTAGAAATTCGAGTCTGTACTCTGGAATCAGAATTCTTGTTTTCTCAATCAATAAAAGCCTGAATTTACAATCTGCTTGTACTTGTTTCATGGTCACATTTTTAACGAGTCTGCACCTCACACTAGCACACTAAGCGATCTCTCGCTCAATGTCCTAGTGGGGGGCTAGGGGTACGGAGCGGGTCAAGTGTGAAGTGTTCGACCCAGGAGGTCGGCACGAACGCAATTAATGTTTAAAGTGTGAAGTGTTCGACCCAGGGGGTCGGCACGAACGCACTTAGTGTTTAAAGTGTGAAGTGTTCGACCCAAGAGGTCGGCACGAATGCACTTAAGGTTTAAAGTATGAAGTGGTCGACCCAGGAGGTCGGCACGAGCGCACTTAATGTTTATGAACTGTTCGACCCAGGAGGTCGGATCGACAGAATGGGAGCCGGCAAGAAATGCAGAATAGTCCTCAAGTTTTATACATGCATTCGAGGCCTATCTATTACAAGGCTTACAGAGTCTCTGAGCCGCCTATCTATTACAAGGTATTCCACCTATCTACCGCAAAATTCCCGAGTTGGCGGCCCCCTTCGGTGTCTGTTCTACCCGCTGGTGGCCCGACCGGGATAGGAGCTGAAGGTACATCTTAATCATGTTGAGAGGCGTATGGTGGAAGCCATTCAGGAGCCCGGGAGCAGGGGAGCCCTTCCGTCTCGGATGGACCTCCAAGAGCATTTTCAACTGGAGCACGGTCACATCCTTATAAGAAGACAGAAAGGGTCCCTGGGGTGGCTGCCGCCCTAGACCACCGGCTCCTTCCCGGCAGCTCGGCCAGGAGACCCGTCCTCCTCCAAGGGAACTTCCTCCAGCTCGGCCCCAGTGTCAGCCCGGGTCGCCAGCTCCTTCAGGGAGTGCCCCTTGCGATACCCGTCGAAGAGCCAGTCCAGCCTCGCCTCGGCTGCAGGGTTGTAGTCCTTGAATCTCGCCAAGTCGAGACCAGGAGGATTGAGCTTCTTCACCTTGTCCAGGGCCCGGGTGCAGCCGACCTGGAGGATGGGCAGGTTGAGGTGGGCGATGTCCTCCTCAAACTGGTCGGACGTAAGGAACTCCCGAACAGCCCTCTTCCGCTCCCGGCTGACGGTGCCGGAGAGCTCGAGGACATGCTCCTCCTTCAGCTTGGCCACACCGGCCTTCTCCTGGTCGAGCTCCGACCTGGTAGAGGCGAGCTGGACCTGAGCAGCGTCCAGCTCCTTCTCGGCCTTGTCCAGTTTGGCCTTGAGGGAGCTTGCCTCCTTGAGGGCCTGGGACAGATTCTTCTCCGCCTCCAGGTTCTTTTTCCGAATCTTCTCCAGGTCGGGTGACAGCTCGGAGAAGCAGGTCACCAGGGCGGCACCAGCGGCGTTGGCCTGAAGGAGAAAGAAAGCAGTTCAACGCGTCACACTACCTAGCCCAGACACGGAGGCCAAATCATCCCAGGGGCAGAAAACTTACTTGGGCCTGGGAGGTGAAGTACATATCCTGGAGCTCGGCTGGGTCGGCGAGCTCCATCCACCTCTTGTCCCGCGGAAGGACCGAGCCCACCATCAGCTCCCGAGCTGCCTCAGGGAATTGGACCCGGTCGTTGATGGAGAGCTTCCAGGAGGGGCAGAAGTGGCGGGGATCGTGCATAGTGGAGGCCTGGCCCGGCTTCTGGGGGAGGATGTGGCGGAAGTGCCACAAGCTCGGAGGAGGGGACTCCAGAGCATGCTCCTCAGCGGAGCCAACGCCCACGTGGACGGGACCCCCAGATGGCACAAGGGGGAGCGGCGAGGGAACAGCCGGCGCGGGCCTCTTTTGCCCGACCTGTGGGGCCTCCTCAGCCCTGCCCCTCTTCTGCCCGGCCACTTTCTTCTTGTTGGCGGCCTGCTTGGAGGGGTAGGGTTGTGACGTCTCTTTCTGGGGGGCTGAGCCGCCCCCCGGGGTGGACGCCCCACCTGGGGCCCCCCGAGCAGCCTCAGGCTGGGGGTCGGGAGTGGCCTCCTCGAGGGGTGCGCCCAGTAGCTGGGAGAGCTTCCTCACTGCAATGAACACCACCAGATCAGCCAAACGCAAGACAGTTAAGGGTAAAAAAAAAGGAAAACTATATACTACAAATGCGACAGGGGCAAAGCCAGCGTTACAGGTGTCGAGTTTGGACTGGGGGGTAGCCACCTCCCCAGAGGATCCGGACACCGTCCCCATCAGCCCGGCTGCGGAGATCTGCTCAGTGGAGATCTTGGTGACATCGAGCTTCACCTTGGAACCCAACAGCTGGCCGAGGGTCTCGTAGTCCAGGTCCTCCGGGTAGGGGTCGGCCTTGACTCCCCCAACCTTCCACACATTGGGGGGAAAATGTGTGGACCTGACAAAGAAGAAGTCCTCCTTCCAGTCCTTCACGGAGGAGGGGAGCCCGTAGAACAACTCTTGGGCCCCTTTTCCCCCCTTGGTCTGGGGGCCACGGCGGGAGAAGTAGTACCACCCCGGGAGGGCGGCCTTAAGAATGAAGGCAGCTCGGAAGAGGGAGAGAGAGTAAGGGATGTCGCAGAGAAGGCAGTAGATCAGGAATCCGGTGATGATCCTGATAGAGGTGGGATGAAACTGTGTGATTCTGAGCCCCCAGTGGTTCAGAATCTCGGTTAGAGCTGGATGGATGGGGAGACGGAGCCCTGCGATGAGTTGCTCCCTATAGATGGCTACAAAGCCAGGAGGAGGCCGGCAGGCCCGGTCGTCGGGCCCGGCCAACCTCGGCTCGTAGGCTCGAGGGATGGAGTACGACCTAGCCAGTTCGGCCAAATCCTGGGGAGAGAGGGTGGCCTCCTGCAGGTCGGGATAGCCATAGGAGAATTCAGGATCATTCCCCTGCTCGGGAGCAGGGGACCCCCCCGATGAGTCCCTATCCTCCCCGGCTCCCTCCTGGGCTCCGCCAGGGGAATCATGGGGGGATTTGGGGGAGGGAGTGGAGGTAGCCTGCCGCGCGATGAGCGCGTCGAGCTCGGCTGCCTCCTCAAGGGCTTGGGCCGAAGGGGAGTGGGCAGACGGAGAACTCATGGTATCGGTAGGCTCAAGTAGGTTTGAGGTGTGGAAGCTGGGGTTAGAGAAAGAAGAAGAGGAAGGGGGAGGAGGAGAAGATGGTGATGAAGATGAGGGGGAAGGCGAGGAGAGAACGGTGATCCGGGGGGCTCTGCGGCGGACGGAAATTATAGCAACAGAGGAAGAGGCGCCGGAATGATCCGACATAAAAAATGGGAGGCGGCAGAAGGCAAAAGAGACACTGCAAAGAGGGAGGATGAATCGCAAAAAGGACTTACTGATGACGGCAGGAGAAGGACTGAAGGCTCGCCGGAATCTGGGCACAGGACGCCGGAAGTTGCTGGAAAACGGAAATGTGGGTGCACAGGGGGAGTGATAACTTGAAATGCACAAGAAGAAGCGGAAATGGCAAATGGGACAGAGGAGAATTTGGCATCCCCTATTTATGGGGGGAAGAGTGGAGGGAGAACGGTTGCGTGAATTTGAACCGACCCCCATGTGAACGCATTTAATGCTGACACGAAAACCGAGGAGGCGGGACAGCTGAAAGGACGCGGGCGCAGCGTCCCTGTGACAGCCCTGTACCAGAAGTGACCTCGGCAGAGTAGTGTGCGGCTCTGGCCTCCCACGTGGCGGAGGTAGATTAGGTCTGCCTGACAGTCCTACCTAATCTAGGGGGCTAGTGCAGAGGCCCCATTCTGGGCCCAGACACGTGGCAGCCCAGGAATGGCCGAGCTGGGCCTTGGCCCTCAGACCCCTGGGAGCGGCCCCGGGCCGTACCGACTAGGGCTCCCAGGGGAGGCGAAGGTCCTCCCCGAAGAGGTCGGGGGTAATCCCCCTGAGTGCGGGATACTATCTATACTGGGCAAGTCCCGCGTCGTGCGGAGGTCGGGCTCCCTTGCAGGTATAAATAATAACACACATCCACTGTACAAGGTACGCTCACTATTGACAATTTACTCTGGACAGTTACTACTTCCCGTGAACCTCACTCACCGGAAAACTAACTTGGCCGTCGGAGTGCCCTCGGGGACAACCCTCGGGCCCCCTTTGTTAGCTCATCCTTTCTGTTTTGCAGGCTTGGAGTCAGCTCTGCCATCAGCGACCCGAGCTGATCAGGTCAGCTCTCCTAGGGGAAGTCCCGTGCTTCTTCACCCAACATTTTCTATAGCAAGGCCTGGCTGCCAAGATCATTGTGGAAATGTAAGCATTCCATTTCCATTCGGTATTACAGAAGGTTGTTACCTTAACGAAAAATTCTTTATCAACTGCATCAACTCTTCAACATCTGTCCCTCAACCAGTTCTGCGCAACAGTACAATCAATGTCACAGAAATATCTCTGGAAGGTCAGGTGCACCTTATGCAGTATATAGCAATTGATTGCTATAATGAAAACAGAAGTTTATTTTCCCACAATTCACCATGGATGAGATTATCTAAACGCTTTACCTTTAACAGTACAGCTAATAAATTCATTGTCGTTGGCTGTGATGCCTACGGTATAGTTTATGGTTTTGGTCAACACCGGAGCTACGCAACTGGATGTGTCCCTTCCTGTTATTATAAGGAAGATGTAATTGATGGCTCTTGTTCTGGCATCGGTTGCTGCCGGACAGATATCCCACCAGGGGCATGGAATATTAATGTGAGGTTGACCAGTCTTAGTAGACACACCAAGGTGTGGGATTTCAATCCTTGCAGCTATGCTTTTGTGGTCGAAGAGAAGGCTTTCAATTTTTCTGCAGATAACCTCACCAACTTGAGCGTTGATTTAAGTCTTCCCGTCGTGGCCGATTGGACCATTGAGGACGGGTCATGTGAAGTTGCCCAAAGAAACACGACCTCTTATGCATGCTCTGGTAAAAACAGTCACTGTTACGAACCTTTTAAGGGGTTGGGGTACCGTTGTTCTTGCGATCAAGGATACGAAGGCAACCCATATCTCCCTGATGGTTGCCAAGGTATGTGTGGAAAAAATTGTTTCATTTATCTAATTAATCCATATATGTATGTGTGTTTCAATTCACATTTGAAATTATGCTTCTGCTTTCTATTTTTTTATTGAATTCTATAGCTATTAATGAATGCCAAGATCCAGGTCTTTACAATTGTGCGAAGAATAATGTTTGTTACAACACAGTGGACAACTACACATGTCCTTGTCTCAAATAAATTTTTTCCCAAAGAACTTTCAATCCAAACAAACACGGTCTGGTGTACTTTTGAAAAATGATTTTTACTTGAACAAATCCTTGATAGATCCAACATGATTTTTTTTTTGGGGTAACATTATGCAGATATTGATGAATGTCAAAAAGAAGAGACCAATAATTGCAGATTCGGAGAACTTTGCATAAACGTCGAAGGAGGCTACAATTGCTCTTGCCCGAAGGGGTACCTTAAGAAAGATGATGGAAAAGGGCGTGAAGGTTGCACTAAGAAAAGCCATCAAGCACTTGTGGCTGGTATTCTTGCAGGTAATAGTTTGTCTTTTGTGTTACCGAAGTGTTCCCAAGTATTATACAGATAGGCACAAAGACCAAGCTTGGTCAAAAAGCAAATTACTGTTCTCAGATCAGCTTAATTTGCATTTTGTTTAGGATAAATTTCACTTTATTCCCTGTGATTTAGTATTTTTTACATAACTCCCTATGATTTCAAAAACTATATATAATCCCCTCATGATTTGGATTAAAGTGTCAAAGTGACGGGAATGATAATTTGTAATGGAATCACCTAAAATGTCAAAAATAACCTTATATAAAGTTGAAAATTATTAATTAACCAAGGGAGGTTATGTGTATATTTTGAAACCATAAGGGGGTTATATGGTAAAGTATTAAACCATAAGGGAGTTAGTGTGTCATGTATTTATAAGGGTAATTTCGACATTTTTAGAAGTTCCGTTACGAATGATTATTTCCGTCACTTTGACACTTTAATCCAAATCATAAAGGGGTTATGTATAGTTTTTGAAACCATATGAGAGTTATGTATAAAAACGCTAAATCACAAGGAGGTAAAATGTAATTTGTCCTTTTGTTTATAAACACACATACGCATACGATCAACCCAAACTCCACTTTTTAAATTTTTTGCATTTCTTAAGGAATTATTGTTAGAAAGCCAAAACTACCTAGCTGAGTCAATGTCAACCCAAAGCTCGACCACCTCTTAATCAGGTTTACTTTTGACCTCGAATTTAGCCAAACCAAAGTCAACATATATGTAAACTAAAGAGAGTTAAGAGTATGAAGCACAAGACCAATTCGATGATTAGCCGCATTAATCAAGTGACGTTATCTTTTTTATTCGAATTCAAAGTCTTTTCTTTTTTTTTTGCTCCCTTATTGTACGGTTTGAAGTCTCCATTAAAGTGAAAAGAAAAAAAAAATTCTAGGGTATACATTTTCTCACATTGCCTATCAGTTAAAAGCATCACATATAGAGAAGCATTCTATTATTGCCGAAGCAATAAACTCAGGGACAAACTCTTGCTTAAATCTTGATCAGAAATATAATCGACAATTTCACTAATATAAACTTGATAATAATCACTTGTATTATACTTCGAAGTTGATATTGCTTTACCCCTGCGCAGTTCAACATGTTCCTTCTCGTTCCTTCCTTTTCTGGGATTTTTCTTCCTCTAAATATTGTAAAAAAAACACTGTCTTAGGTGTTGCTGTGGGCACTATGGTTCTGCTAGTGGTCTGTTCTTGGTGCTTGTACGTGTCCAAGAAAAGAAAGATGATGTGGTTGAAGGAAAAATTCTTTCGAGAAAATGGAGGGCTACTCCTACAAAAGCGACTCAACGGACAAGAAGAATCCTCAAATAGCCCAAGAATTTTCAGTGCCAGAGATCTTGAGAAGGCAACAAACAACTTCCATGAAGGTAACATTATTGGTCAAGGAGGTTTTGGGATAGTCTACAAAGGTCGTCTAATAGACAACAAAGAAGTCGCTATCAAGAAGTCAAAAACAGTTGATCCCAACCAAATTGAGCAATTCATCAATGAGGTTGTGATTCTGTCACAAATTAACCACAAAAATGTAGTTAAGCTCTTTGGTTGTTGTCTCGAGACAGAGGTACCTTTACTCGTTTATGAATTTATCAACAATGACACTCTTTTTAACCATTTACACAACAAGAAGCGGGCACGTGAAATTAGTTGGGACATCCGACTGAAAATAGGTGCAGAAACTGCAGAAGCCCTCTCATATTTGCACTCCGCTGCTTCACCTCCAATCATCCATAGGGACATAAAGACCACGAACATACTTCTGGATGAGGAATTTACAGCAAAAGTATCCGATTTCGGTGCTTCAAGATTGGGCCTTCTTGATCAAGATCAACTATCTACAGTGGTGCAAGGAACTCGTGGATATCTGGACCCTGAATTCTTCCAAACATTTCAGTTGACAGAGAAAAGTGATGTTTATAGCTTTGGAGTCGTTCTTGTGGAGCTACTAACAGGGGAAAAGCCCGTATGCTTCAATAGATCAGAGGGTGAGATAAGTTTAAGCAATCATTTCCTTTCTTCGATGAAAGAAAATCGACTGTTTCAAATTCTTGAAGATTCTGTCGCGTCTGATGATAATATTGACCAATTGAGACAAGTTGCTGTGCTTGCCGAACGATGCCTAAATGTAAAAGGCGCCGACAGGCCTTCCATGAAAGAAGCAGCAATGGAACTGGTAGGGTTGCGAATCACATCAAAGCATAGTTGGACTCAAGGTTCTCAAGCTTTAAACCAAGAAGAGATTGAGCCCCTGATTGATCATCAAGAACAATCCAATCCCTCCCGTGGCGGTGATATTATGTTGACAACTACATATTATAGCCTCCAAAATCAAGAAATACAGCCAATTGCCCATGGGAGATGATCATTTGATCCTGCGGTCATGGGAAGGACTGGATTGCATTTTTACGTCATCCTTACTTGTGTTTTTGATATTACTAGTGATTATGTTATCACGATATGTTAACATCTTTTTAACGCTAAAGTTCGCAATTATATTTTTATTGTCAACCTCACAACAACATATTAGTATGTTTTTAATTTTCTTTAACCAAGTTCTTTGAAAAAGGTATTGTGTACGATTAATCACCAAACTTTTCTGAAATCTCATCTTACTCCATTGAGCTATATTGATGGATCCAATGGATCCAAATTGATAATCACACATAAACCCACAGGAACAATCTCAAGAATTTGATATATGAGTAAAGGAAAGAAATTTTTTTCTGTTACTCAAAGAAGGCTGCGGCTCCAGAAGAACGAAAAACACAGAGGCTATGCACAAAGACCAAAAACAAAAGGCAACTGCTACTTTGTACAATAGCTAGACACAAAACTTCTAATTCTACTATGACTAACATTATGGGATTTGATCCCATGTAGCCAACTTTAGACTTGCCAAGAAAACTAGCTAATAAACAAATGACATGCGGTCAATAAATAAAACTAACCAATCAATCATAGTTTGGTTTATATTTCTACATTGACTCCCTTAAACCAAACTCCTGTAATTTGGACATGCCCAACAACTTCTTCAACTTGATAAAAATCTCCGTCTTCAATGCTTTGGTGAAAATGTCAGTCACTTGCTCTTTAGTTCTGCAATAATCAATTTCAATCTCTCTCTGTCGAACTAACTCCTGTATGAAGTGATATTTGATGTCAATATGTTTGCTACGCCCATGAAGTACTAGATTCTTGAACAACTCAATTGTTGACTTACTATGACAATAAATTTTCGTAGGATCAACCTGCTTGTACTGTAGAATACCAAGTACACGACGTAACCACAAAACTTGAATAACACTGTTAGCTACTGCAATATACTCCGCTTCCACTGTAGACAATGCAGTCACCTGTTGTTTTTTCGAACTCCAAAAAAGCACTCCAGAACCAATAAAAAATACATAGCTTGAAGTACTCTTTCTCTCTATTGTATCACCTCCCCAATCACTATCTGTGTAGCCAAACAACTCAATTGGATCATTTCCTAAATAAAAAATGCTATCACTGCAAGTACCTCCAATATATCTCAAATGCCTGCAAATGTGACTAACGTAAATTTTTTATGAACCTACTAATCAGACCAATAGCAAAATTGACATCTGGCCTTGTAAATGTAAAATATTTCAAACTCCCTACCAAACTTTTAAAATATATGGGATTCACATATCCACCAGCACACTCCTTGGTCAATCTCAATTTTTCTTCAACTGGTGTCATAATTGGTTTTGCTGTATCCGTTTTGAACTTCTTTAAATGCCACTTACATATTTCTTTTGAGATATAAAAGTTCCACTATCAGATTGAAAGATTTAAATTCTCAAAAAACATGACATGAGTCCCATATCTATCATCTCAAACTGTTTAATCATGGCCACCCTGAATTCTGCAATCATCTCTGGATTATTTCTTGTAAAAATTAAATCATCTATGTACAAGCACACAATAAGAATATCACCACGAGCATAAGATTTAATATATAATGTGTGCTCATATGGACACCTCTGAAAATCACGAGTCAGAAAATAGGAATCAATTCTTGTATACCACGCTCTTGGGGCTTGTTTCAATCCATATAAGGCTCTCTTCAATCTATATACCTTATTTTCCTGATCTCTTCTGACAAATCCTGCTGGCTACTCCACATATACTTCTTCAATAAGAACTCCATTTAGGAAAGTTGCCTTGACATCCATTTGATAAATTCTTCAGTTATTTTGGGCAGTTAGAGAAATTGGACTGTATCAAACCTAGCAACGGGTGCAAATATTTCAAAATAGTCAATCCCGGATTTCTACTTGTATCTTTTCACCACTAATCTCGCTTTGTATCTATCAATTTCTCCATTGGGTTTGAATTTTTTCTTGTACACTCACTTCACTCCAATGACTTTTTTACCAATTAAAAGAAAAGTAAGTTCCCAGGTGTCATGTTTTTCTATTGTATTAATTTCTTCCTCTATTGCTTTCACCCAATGATCATCACTGGCTGCCTCCTCATACACAACTAGATCACAATCTACAAACAAAACAAAATTAATAATATTTTCGTCAGAAGGAACATCATCTAGTGTAGTAAGTTGACTAGTCCCAAATTCCTCTTTCATCAAAAGTCACATCTGTACTCATTATATCACCTTTTTCTGTCACAAGAATATACAACATGTAAGTACGGGAGACTTCACTATAACCAAAAAATACACACTTCTCCCTCTTGTCATTAAGTTTCTTTCTTAATTGATCAGGAATATGGAAATAGGCAATACACCCAAAAACTCTGAAATGACCAACAAATGGCCTTCTACCACTCCAAATTTCTTCAAGAGTTTTTTTGAAAATACTTTTGGTAGGACTCCTGTTTAACAGATAAATTGCACAAGAAACTGCTTCTGCCTAAAAAACCTTTGGCATATTTTTCAATTTCAACATACACCTCACCATATCCATAACTATCATATTCTTTCTCTCTGTCACCCCATTTTATTGGGGAGTGTACTTGTTAGTCAATTGATGCTTCATCCCATTTTCCTCAAAAAAAATCATCACACCAAATATTCCTGACCCCTATCTATTCTCAAAATTTTAATTTGACACCCACTTTGCCTTTCAACGAAAGTTTTTAAAATTTTAAAAGTGTCACAGGCATCAGATTTTTGTTTCAAAAAATACACCCAAGCTTTTCTACTAAAGCATCAATAAAGGTAATAAAATACCTACAACCACCATTAGAAGGAACCTCCACAGTACATAAATCTGAATGAATAATTTCTAATGGTCTTCTGGCCCTTCATGATTTGTCAGTTTGAAAAGTATCTGATATGAACATGATTCTCCAAGGACCGCTCAAGAGAAATGCTTACATAAATCTGAATGAATAATTTCTAATGGTCTTGTGGCCCTCCAAGATTTGTCAGTTTGTGCATATTTTCTAACAATCATCTAATAAAAATGCTTAAAACTCAAAGAGAAATTTAGCTGTCATAGGAGATGTGAGAAATTCCAAAACTAGTAAATAATATGAAATCTTAGTCTATCTATTGAGCAAATAGATATTTTTTAATGGGTTAAATACCAAAAACCCCCCTGTGGTTTGCCAAATGTTCACTTTACCTCCCTATGGTTTGGAAACCTACAATTTGACTCCCTGTCATTTCAACTAAAGTAAAAGTCTAACGGAAAGCATCAAAACTAACGTCTGAAAGGAAAATGTCAAAATTGCCCCTCTATAAGGGTTTTGGGTTAAGTACCAAAAACCCCCCTGTGGTTTGTCAAATGTACACTTTACCTCCCTATGGTTTGAAAATATACAATTTAACTCCCTGTCGTTTCACCTAAAGTGAAAATCTAACAGAAATTCTGTTAAATACACTTTAGTTAAAACGACAGGGAGTCAAATTGTAGGTTTCCAAACCATAGGGAGGTAAAGTGAACATTAGGCAAACCATAGGGGGGTTTTTGGTATTTAACCCTTTTTTAATTTACTGTTTTTTTATTAAAAAATTTTGGCAGAGTTTCCCCTTATAAATGGACGAAACTCCCTGTCAACAAACCCAATCTCATGAAAATATTCACATGACAGTTATTTAATACAAATTTTTAGCTAAGCTATAGTAATTTTCTACGAAAATCAGGGAAACCTAAAGTGTCCATGATGATCTCCCTACGGACAGTAGCCAGCAAAGAACGAAAGTTGTCAAAAACATCCTCTTGCTCCGAATTTGTGCCAAGGTTAGCTAGATAATCAGCAGGTTTGTTCACCTCTCTATAGCAATGGGTTATCTCACGGAAATGATGCTTGAAACTGAGTAATTCATCCACCTCCCGTTGGAGTCTCCAAGGGCAACCATGTGTCCCTTGGAGTATTTGAACCAAGACAAGTGAGTCAGATTCAACATGGAAGTCTTGTAAGCCTCGAGCAACAAAGAGCAGCACCCCAAAGAGTGTGGCCTTGAGCTCCGCGTGTAAACTGGTCAATGACCCAAAAAAACAGGAATAACCGACGATAAATCTCCCTTCCCCATCTCGCACAACTCCCCCACCCCCACTAACTCCTGGGTTCCCCTTTGCACAACCATCCAAATTCAACTTATACCCTGCCCTAGGAGCCGACCATGTAATCGGTAAATAGAAACCGTTCTTTTCAAAGCTACCACTGAAGAGTGAAGAACATCCCAAGAGACGAAAGAACATGCTATTTTCGGAAAATTACAATGTAGTAACTCACATAACTATTGAAATACCTGATCTGCCACCTCCGTCCACCCCACCTTCCTTCCATCAAACAGTCCCCTGTTTCTCGCTTTCCATAACTCCCAACAGACGAGCATAGGTAATGTACTATAAATGAACCTGAGATACACGTTGTGCCCCTTACGCAGTTACCACCGTAACAGCACATGTCTCAATGTGGACACCATATCCAAATATCCCAAGACACCCTCAAATCTATTCCTGACCACCTTAGCTAAATCCCCTGTTAAAAATATGTGATTAACCTCGTCATCTGCTGGCTTAGAACAACAATGACACTTAGACGGACCCTGTACCCCAAATCTATGTAGCAGGTCCATTAGGGGAAGATGCAAACGTAGCAACCGTAACATAAAGAAGGAGATTTTGATAGGAAACCCCTTCAGCCACACATGCGAAACCACCCAGGAATAATTAGAAGCCTGCGAAACAAGCGTGTAAGCCGAAGAAACCGAGAATGAACCATTCTGTGTTAAAGCCCACATCATCCTATCAGAGCTATGAGTGGATGAAGGGGGAATCTTCACAACTTGCCTAACTAACTCAGGCTCTAGAACTTGATTAAGGAGTCGCATATTCCATTGCGCTTGGAAGACAAAATCTGACAGAACACGATCTTGAAAATTTTCCACCTGATGACATATAGCCCCAGTTCCCATCCAATTGTCATGCCAGAAATCCATTGATCCCTCACCGATGACCCAACAAATATGCTCTTCTGCCAACTATTGAATCGAACATAACCTCTTCCAAGTGTAAGAAATTGAATAGCCCTCTTCTGCCAAACAAGGGTGCACCTCTCTACTATATTTTGTTGTTAAAATTCAGCCCATAGGGATCTCCTTTTCCGAAAGTTCCACCAAAACTTAATGGAAAGAGCATCATATACCTTCGTCAAACTACGAACTCCAATCCCACCCTCCTGATGTGGGCAGCACAACTCCCCCCAACTTAACCAATGAAATTTCTGGCCCATATCCGTCTAGCTCCACAAAAACATTAAATATCCAAAACATCTTCCATGCATCCAGGTGAATCACTATAACTCAAAAGATTTGTGCTTGTTTTTAAAAATAACATTTGTTAAAAAATGATTGAAGCCCAAGGAGAAATTTAGCTAACATGGTAGATGTGAAAATTTTCAAATCTAGGAAACCATATGAAATCTCAAATCTCATAGCAAAAAAAGAGAAAAAAATGAAAATATTTCTTACAAGGGAAATCCTAGGATAGAATAAAATTTTCACTAGAAAAAATTAGGAGAGAAGAAATACTTACCAAGAAATGCTAGCAAAGAAAATTCCTTGCTAGAGGGAATTTATTTTAAAAAGGCAAATAAAAGGTATAGAAAAAGGTTCCCTCCTATGGAGAAAGATCAGATCTGAAGGCCATTTTTGTTAGAGAGCCTTAAAGAGAAGAAAGAGAGAATGAATTTTAGAGAGAAATACACTGACACACAATCACTAAAATATTGGTTTCCACAGACTAAATATTAGAAGATGTGCATTACAAACATATATCTTAATTACTTTCATGACATACATTGCATCCAAAAACAGATTTGTGAATTTTCACGCATATCAAGTGAAAATCATGTACAAAGTATGGTTAATAATTTTAAAAAAAAACATGAATAAATAGGAAGACTAGGGTGGACTTGGAAATCTTTCCTTGATAGCTTTGTTATGTCGTAGACTTGTAGCATGAGCAACCAACAGATTTGGGGTAGGGACAGTTATCAAAAAGACCGTCCCTTAACGGTCCCCTCACAAAACTGAAGAAGTGGCCATTATCAATCCACATTGACAAGGTTCACAACGGTGTCACTTTGATTAGTGAGCAGGGAAAAAATTACTAAAAAGCATGTGTGAGCTAACGCCTCCGTTACCAACCATTGAAACTCTATTCCACAAAATCCCGCCCAAATTGACTCGCTATGACTATTCATTTCAATTCTTCAAACGAAGAACTCTTTTTAGTCTCCCTCCAAAAAGTTGTCAATATTCATCCACAACTTTAGAACTAAGGCAAAATACAATCAGTGAGTAGGAAAGTGGTAGACAAGGGACGGAAGAAAAGCAGTCAAAATATACTTAGGAAAAGGAAGAACTACCTATTGAAGGAGAAAGTCTTGGAGGCCTAATGTCTATAAAGGCTTGTGGAAGATCAGGACCGAACAATGAAGCTAAAGATGATGGAGTCCGAAGCAATGACAACCAATTGCATCTACGTAAACCCTTCAAGTAACAATATTGCAAGCCAATGACATAATTTTCATTGTTTGGTGAATGGCATCCCATGATTTTATATCATGGTTGTGGAAACCCTATGTATGTTAGAAATCAGATCTAGTCATGGCCCATATGGGAGAGTAAAGTAGAGAAAAATTTTCCACACCAAGTGTTTGCAAAAAAGAAAAGGATAACTTCCAAACCAATTAGTAGAAGGAGTTGTTAGGACGGGATAAACAGGGGTCGTAACTCTCTCATTAATAGCAATAGTGTAATCATTATATGAACTAAATGGGTACGGGAGATTTTAGTTGATAAAATAACAAGGAAATTTTGAAGTCAAAAATTTTTTTTGTTCTGTATGGGTGGATAAGCAGGGACGCCTTATGATGTGCATAGCATTACTGGGTGTTTATGACAGATTACATTGAAGTAGTATGAGATATACATTAAGAGTAAAGGTAAGAAAAGTGAAAAAGTTATGATAAATTACAAGATGGCCTACCGACTATGCATATAAGCTAGAAGAGGGAGGAAAGTGCATACACTATTAGACTTCGATGGGTAGTACCTCATGTTTGAAAATTACTAGTCAATCATACTATAGCAGTGTAGTAGTTGAAGTAAATTACTTCAAACTTGATTGGTATGAATGTAAATGTCAATTTGTATGTGTTAGGTCAAATGTACATCTTGTTGAATGTGACCCACTTAGTGTAATAAAAGAGTTACAAGATGTTTTATTAGCAGTGTGTCCTTACATTATGTTGGACACCTATTACTTTTTGTGAATACATAGTGATAGTGAAAAATATATTCATGTAATAATTAGTAATCAATTAACATAATGATGTTAAAGAAAGGTCACAATGAAGGGAAAAAAATAAAAGGAAGGCAGGGAGGAAAGTGCACATATTGAACATTAATAGTGGTTGTTATCTTGTGTTTGAAAGTTGGTACCTGTTCATACAATAGCAGTCTAGTAGTTGGAGTGGATTGTTTAAAAGTCAATTGGTATAAGTATAGATTCTAATTTATGTGTTAGACTGAATGTCCATAGTGTTTACTGTGCCTTAGTTGTAGAAAATGGTTACAAGATCTGTATATCATGTTGGATAACTATTATTATCAGTGAATAAATAGTGACACTAGACAAACACTTTCATTCAATTGTAACTTAATAATCAATTAACATAATCATGTTAAAGCAAGGTTGGTGGGATTTACAGTGGAAGGGAAATAAATAAAAGAAAGAGAAAAGTGCACACACTATTAAATTGATAGTTTGTTATCCCATGTTTGTAAACTAGTACCTATTTCTATAGTACCAATCTATGGGATTAAAATTGATTGGATTAATGTAGGTTTTAATATGTATGTATTAGGTTAAATGTACTTATCATGATTTTATAGTGTATTATGAATGCTGGGTAAAAATCTTAAGCAATTAAACAAATTATCTTATTTTTGGTCCAAAATTGTTACGGATGACGTGAAGAAGATTGAGATTGGAGAAGTGCTAGCTTAGGAGTTGTTTAATTTGGCTACCAAATGTCATAGAGGATTCTAAAGATTGAAGATACTTTGCATACCAAGGCCAAAGCATCATCCAACAAGCCCAAATCAACGAATAAAGGGAAAAAATCACTACAGGAAACAAAGGTTGTAAATCTAGAATCAAGGGACAAAAATTCTGAATATGAATATGAAAAAGAAGGGGATGATGACAAAGATGCCGAAGAAGATGATTCTGATGAAAACGATGATAAGGGCATAGATGTGGGAGCATCTGGAGCCAAGCAATTTAGGATTCCTAATTTAAAATGAAATAAATTGTTTCTGATCATTGTAACATTACCTAAACAAGTTGTAACTCCTTATTAATTGCTTGTACAAATTCACAATATAAGTGTGATAAATTTAGCAGCTGTTTCTGTGGGTTTCATGCATAATAATCACGTATCTATTATGTACTTATACAAATAGTTGACATTATCTTACAATCAGTTCAGACAATGTTACATTCATTCTTTGTCCACTTTCTACAATTTGCAAATTCAATCAATATGAATATGAATAATATTTAATAATTTGTAACAATTTTTTAATTCTCTCTAAATTCTATATGGTTGATTTACCGATGCCTCAAACAACAACTTTGGCCAACATGTACATAGTGGCCGAACGCCATTCTCATCAGATTGTTATCGATGAGTCGATTTCTAGTTCATCATGCTAACTCATGGTTATATATTATGCATATTTTCTACTACTGTAAATATGGTTAGACTCAGCATTTCTCAAATTCTGTTGGAAGATGAGGACTGGTAGCCATCTTTGATGGGGATCTTGGGCACCAACAGTTGTCAGTAACAACCATTCTAAACGATATAATATTTTTTGAACAAGGTATAACTTTATGTAAACTACTTGTAAAACTTAACAACAAAGACACAATTATTACATATGAGACCCATATGAACAATAACAAAGTATCACATCTCTGTTATAAAGATGTATAAGTAGTTAAGGAGGAGTTACAATTTGTGCAAAGAGAGTTATGCCGTTCAAGGACGGTTGATTTGACAACTATCCCTACTCCAGATCTCTTTAGAGGATGTTCTAGTTTTGTAACAGGTAGTAACTCAATTTCAACTGCTTGTATGTTTAAGTGACATAGATGTTATATACAATTATTACTTGTACATCTCAATTATTATTGACTCATAGTCACGTGGCACTTTCTTATCCTTACATATCTTATGAAAATCATTACTGGCAAAGGTTGTATGCCATTGAGTACAATCATTCCTCAAAGGTGTAATGGCTTACCAATAAGTTATAAGACATAGGTAACTATTTGTAATTTCTCATAACAGTGATGCAATTACTATGTCTGTGACCCATATCAACACTAGATAGAACTTCACATAGTTATTGTTTAGTTGTACATGTCATGCACTGTGTCTAACAACTTATTGAAATAGCATTATACTATCCATGACACGATTCGCTAATTTAATCAACAATCTGAAAAGTAAACAGTGGGCAGGAAAGTGAATAATAGCAATATTGCCCAGCATTCACATAGTTTACTCTATAATTTGTATGGTTACAGCAAACATGCTGAATAATAATTGACCTCTACCAATTGGGAACTGTCCAATTTTTTTTATATATTATAACAGTTTGTGAAATTTTTGAATACAGATATAAAAGTGCTAAAATCAACTAAATTCTAAGAATGCAGGAAATGGTCTCAATTTTGGAATCAAATAGTACATTTGTCCGAAGAATTACAAATGCTTGGAGCACTACCTTTAAAATTTTGAACTTAACGCCCGAACTCCATACAACTTGTTTTGTTCTCTTTCTCCCAAGATGGTGCCGGCAATTGAGAGCCATCTTAGCAACACATAGTTATGCTCCAACTTTAGCTCCAACATGTGGTAACTACATTCTTGTCTTTGTTTAAGTAGTCCTATCGAACACTAAATTTCGTGGCAAATCTATATTTATTGTAGAAATTATACGCTTTGTCTTCTATATGAAACTCCATTCCAATTTGCCAAGGCTCGTCTTTTGTCCATTTCAAGTATTCCACTACATGAATTTCATTTGTTTAGAGTGTATAAATTCATCAACATTATGTAAACATTCCATAACAGAGTGTATAATTGCATGCATATCTTGTACATGCTATCTTAGACCATGTAGAATCAAAACTCTAAAATAAGTTATAGTGCATTGCAGTTAAGGACTCATGACAACTGAATCAAAACTATCAATTAAGAAATTGGACATCCTAAGAATCTAAATCCGACTAGAATCAAAAGAGATAAGCCCAAATAAACCAAAACAGGATGCAGAAGAAATGAGGACTATAATTCATTCCTCAAAAACTGCTTTACTCTTGAGCTACTAGTGTATGCTACCTCTTTCAGCCATCAAGAAGAATAGGCGAAAAAAAACTACTGCTCTCTGTTCAGATCTACTCTTCTCATGCCTAATTAATATGCCAAATCATGCAGGGGAAAATTCTAACAATTAGAGTTTAATTTTGTACCCGTAATATTAAATATATATAATTGGAAGAATCTTTCCAAAGGACAAGCAAACTTGCATAGAGGCAACTACAGATGATTGTTATGCATTACAAAAGAAACTATCTAGCAAAGAATATCCAAACATGTGGCATATATATATAGGAACAACGAGATAATAGAATCACAAAAGAACTGTTGTATAATAAAATAAAAATTTTTCATAGAAAACACAAGTAAGAGAAGAGGCAACTATAATGTACAAATTATGGTGTCTCTCAATCCGATTATGCAACAGAATACCCTAGTATGTACAACGTAACCATTATTATAATAATTCTAACCACGTGTGTTGCTCTTAAAATTATCATATAGCAACATGATGACTAAATAGTGCTCTAACAAGACATACTTGTACATATACCAAAACTCAATGTAATACTCATGAAACACATTGTGAATATTTTCTAACGTTGCATATAGACACCACATGTATATATTTGCTATTTGTTATCTTACAGCTACATATCTAGGATTTAATCCCATTAACAACACTTATATATTAACTATTATGATAGCAATGATTTTTCCACTTGTACATACAAATGAGCGCACTGTTCTTCCTGGGTAACAATGTCTACAATCAGACAGACATGCTGAAAAAACAGAGCATAACTTCTTTTTCATTAAAATATTAGTTTCTGCTAACATTGCTACCACTACAATTTCTATCCAATTCATATGATAATCAACATCATTACCTTCATCAATCTCCGCCGCATTGTTGTAACTATTTGCTCACCCCGTTATAATGTCTACTGTCTTGGCCATTATTGTATGCTACAACTGCAATAGCCTTTTCTAGTTTAAATCACTTCTTGGAAGCGATGTCAATGCAAATACTATGATTGCTTCGGTGTTTATATTTGCTTGTACCCTTGCCGTCCCAGATATGGGTGGAGGTCCAAATTATCAACATTTAAAACCCACCACAGCAAGACTTTCTAACCCTAATTTGGTACACAAATCTGTATTTGCTATTTTTGCCCTCTCTTCTCTGGAGATAGATAGTTATTTCTTACCATTCTTCTCTTTCCACTATACCTTCGAAGAACTAAAATGAAAGCCTTTTTTTTGTCAAGGTTTTCCCGGGATTGTTTTCAAAATCAGTTTTGAATTCAAATTTCATATTTTAACAATCCTGTTCCCATATAACACCATTTATATTGGTGTTTCCGAAATTGATATTTTTTTTTTTTGAAACTTGCTAATTAGATGGTGTCGTTTTGATGCCTTCTTTCTGCCTGTCGACGTGTATGCATAATAACCACTTCTTAAGTTTTGTGAGGGAACCATTCAGGGACAGTCTTTGTAATGACCGTCCCTGCCCCAAATCCCAACGAACCACTCGAAGACGTCCGAGGCTACTGTGACAACTTCTACAGTAAACACCATAAGCAAATCATGCTCGAAATCATAGACCAACAACCAGTTTTTCATTTGTTGTGTTAGCAAAAAGAATCAAGCTTCATCAGAGGATACAGTAGCAATCATATATTAGCCAATAGTTAAATTTCAATTGTATCAATTGGTTAGGTTTGTTGTTACAGCAGTTAGTTCTTCCATATAAATGGAAGAGAGTATACTAGCCTATAAATATCCATTGTATGAGGAAGTTGTAATCAGCTACGGAGTGAATGAATGTCCCAATCCTTTTGCATTGAATGTTCTTCCATATCTGTTTCTTTCTTTCATCTTCTTCTTCCTTTCTTCCTTCCCTATTATTCTTGCTTCTTGCTTCTGCTTCTATCACTTCCTTTCATTCTTTCTGCAATTAGCAATCTATCTAATTATTCTCAATAATTCCCATAGAGATATCTACAATCCAATTGGAATCTTGACGACTGCGTTCAATTGTATGTCAACCATCCTAGGTATTAAGAGTGCTTCACATGCCCTCAGCTAATGCATGTGCAGGCTACATTTATGCACAAGGTTAGCAGTCTTTATGAGACTAGAGTGTCCAAGAACACAAGTTTATTCACGATTGCATCGACTAATTAAGATGTGGTGAACCAACTTAGGGTTATTTCATACTGATAGGAAAAGGAAAAAAAAGTTTTAGTTCCTAGTGTTTCGCACTTGTGTGAATTTAGACCTCTCCAATGTTTGGCACCAGTGTAATTTTAGTTCCTAACTTTCAGCAAAAATAAATATGGTTCCCAATATTTCCAATTGAAGCAAATTTAGTGTAATTGACGGATTTTCCCTAATTACTAACGAAATCATGTTATTTGCAGTCACATGTTCACTAGATTGAATTAAAAAAAGAGAATAAAAAAGCACCTGACTTTAGACAATAAGAATATTAACTTATGTGATGACACGTGAGTAATTAATTAACCACAAAAATAGAAATAAAATAAAGAAATTTGTGAAATTATATACAAAAACCTGTAGGGATTTTTTTGCTTAAGGGGGAGTGGGGTTGGAATAGAGAGTGAAAATGAGTTCTGGATATATGAGTTAGGTACTTTGATTGGTTTGAACTGTGTAGTTTAACTAATTTCTTCTCTCTTTTTTTTTTCCCTTTGTTGTGATTAATTAGTTACTCCAGTGTTAGTAGATGAGTTATTAGTTCATAATGTTCTTATGTAAAGTTATTTGTTACTTTCCTTTTTCATTTTTGAATTCAATTTAACGGACATGTGACTGTGCGTTATTAGTTTTATTGAAATCTTACGGACTAAAATTGTCCAAATTCTACATATTGAAAACCAGATTTATTTTTATCGAAAATTTTAGATATCAAAATCACACAGGTGCTAAACATTTAGGACCAAAACTATATTTCTTCTCTGGGTAAAAACAACTCTTCCATTGGAAATTTTCATATTGTCTCGAGAGGTGATAGATGAAAAAGTCAATCAATTTTTCTCTTTGGATTTATTCATCTTCAAAACAGAAAAGTTGGTAGAAGTCCCAGAAAGAGACTGACTAGACTTATGGTAATACTTGGGATCGAGAGAATAAGTCATCCTATGTTCCTAGAGTGCTTCACACGGCCCGATCAGCCAATGCACGAGCAGCCAAGGTAGAGTGGCAAAGAACATAAGTTCATTCACGATTGCAACAGCCAAGACGTGGTAAATCTTAAGGTTATTTTGTTCATCTACTATAATTGCAATTCTTCGTTCATTTGTTTGGTAGTGGTGGTAGTAGGGTACATGCTGGGAAACTAATGGGACAAAAAACCCAAGTTTTCTACTGGCGATTTTTCTATTATCTAGAGAGGTGATACAGGGAAAAGTCAATCATCTGATCTCTTCTTGATTCCACAATTTTCAACAGAGAAAAGTTGATAAAATTCCGTTCCCTCGACCACGATGACTGGAGTTTCGTGCTCATATGAATTGATATTGCAATTGTAGCGCAAATGACGAAAAAAAAAGTAAAGAGTCCACATACAGAAGATGGAGTAGTGTTAAAAAGGAAATAGTGCTGAAATGCAATTAGTAACGTTCAGGATCCCATACCACACGGTATCAGAATAATTCAAGTGAACTTGCCAAGTCAATTTGAGGATGAGTGACTTTCTAATGTTGGGGTGGCTTTGCTCAGGGAAGGATCTATATATTGAAATATGGCCTCCTCCAAGAACACCAGAAAAAACTCATCATCCCAAAATTAAATAGCCATCACAGTCCAAAGTTTCCCCAGTGATGAAGCTTGTTCAAATGATACATTTCGTGTTGACGGTGTCCTTAAAGCCAGCTATCACACCAGCAGCAACATACCCTCCTATAGCCAAGGATGGCTGCATTGATACCTCTGGAAAAGTAAAGATCCATTACCCCTTTGGCATGACAGAAGATTGTTATCTTGAGTCGAGACTTTCAGTCAATTGTAACTACTCTTTAATCCTACCATTCTAAGCATATATTTTTTATTTTTTAAAAATTTTTTCTAGTAAAAGAGAATGAAATTTAAGAAGCGGGTGTAGGGAGGAGAGATTTGAACCCAAGCCCTCTAAATCCTGGAACCTCAATCCTAGACCCCTATTTGATAACCCAATTCAATATTTAAACTAAGTGAGTTCATATCTTAACATGTTCAAACGTGTTTGATAAAAAAAAATCGAACTTCTGATTTAATTAAGTGGCATCGAATTTTCTAGATAATTTTTTTTAAAAAAATATAAGTGATAAACTAACCACGTATTACTTAATATAATATATACTCAAATATATCAAATATGGTACTTAACAATTCAATAATTTAACGAATTCTGCCTTCAAAGTTTAAATTTCATATTTTAGTTTTCAAATTTTAATTTTATCTAATACACTCTTAGTCACTAGACTAAAACCTCATAGGCTGAAGCATATATCTTAATTACTTTCATGACATACATTACATCCAAAAACACATTTATGAATTTTTTCTCATATCAAGTGGAAAAAATTTATCGGTTCCCTTATTGTTTTTCACGTGAATAAATGGAAAGACCAGGGTGGACTTGAAAGTCTTCCCTTGCGGAGTCATTATGTCTTTAGCATGAGCAGCCCCGTAAAGACGTGGACCTCAATGTCATCAGCGACTACTGTGACAGCTTCCCCAGTAAACTCCATACACAAATGAAGCTGAAAATTATTGCCCAACAAATAGTCCTTTACGTCTTGACTGCATTCATTTGAAGTCAACCGTCCTATTTGGGGTCTACAGAAGAAGTTTCAATTGTAAAATGCGTAGGCCTTCTGCGCGTTTACTGACTAAGTCTTCCCTTTACTTTTTTTTTTTTTTTTTTTCGTCGAAACGTTAGCTTTTTATATAAATAACCGTAACCTTTACAGTATTTGGACAAAGGTCCAAACAAACGGGCAAGCTGCCCCGCAAGATCACTGATGCCTAGCATCAAGATTGGGATTCACCCATTCTTCATCTATCCAGATGTTTAGAGCATAAATGCTTAGCTTAATACATTCTTGACAGGTGTCGTGCCTGTGCAATAATAAATACCTGTTTAAGAAAAATAAATTTTCTGTGTATAGTAGTAAACAGGGTCGAATCCACAGGGATTGGAAAAAATTCGATTCTTTTTAAATTCGAGACACGGGGGATTTTTATCAGATAAAACTAAAAATAAATAATTAAACAATTTAACTAAAAAATAATTAAACAATTTAACCAAAAATAAATAAATAATTAATACGAATGTAAATGGCAATTAAATAAATAATAAATAAATTCTAGCCAAGGATACAACTACGTAGACACAGTCCATTCATCCGATCATTGATGCAAAGAAGGTTCACTTAATTTTATTAACAGGTTAGTTATAGTCGTCGATAAACTCTAACAACCAGCTTTTCCTTAATTTATTGATAACCAAGGTACGACTATTGATTACCCCTAACCAGGAAATACTCCTAGGTACGACCGTAGAAATTAATTTCCTAATTGCATTAAAAACTAGAAAAGCCTAACCCAAATTAATAACACGCTACGAGGGTTATTTAAATCAGATTGCATGTTCCCCTAGTATGTGAAAATACTAATTGTCACTAATATTAACCAACTAAACAATTACGGATTTAATTGATTAATTTGACAAGAGATTAATAAGTCAAATTGCACATCGGGCCCTTGATATCCAATTAACAAAATAATCCCATGGAAATTAAAATAGAAAACATGCAAATATTAACAAATTAAGGAACACGTAAAATTAATTAGATCTCACAGATATATGGGACTGCGTCGTCGCGTTGATCCTTGACTAGATGAGAAAATTAGCCACGCCTCATAAGAAAATCTTCACACAATTCAATTGAATTTAAAGACATCATCTTTCTTCGATAATTGAGAGAGTGAATAACAAAGCTTTCGGAAGAGAATAAGAAAATTGCACACTAGAATTCAACAAGCCAAAACAACTCCCTATTCTCTCCTCCGGAACATCCCTCGGAGAGAAAACTAAAACTCCTCTTCCCAGACGGAAGAGAAGAAGAAAAACTAACTCCGGAAATGTGCGGCTCTCCCACGCATAAAAACAAGCCAATTCGAAACTTCACTCCACGCTCACAAAAGAAAACATTCCTTCCCTACCTAATCAACTCCACCGAAAACAAAAGCAAAGCCAACTATGGTTTGTCGGTTTCCTTTGACCAAGTGCACAAGTTCACAAATAAGAGAGCAAACCAAAAATGTGTCTTTACACAATGGTCAAGTCTTCACGGTCCCCACCTAATTGAGATGCTGGCCAGTCAAATGCAATTCAATTCCTTTTCATCATAGAAAGAAATGGACGTGCCTGAATACTTACTCAAAATACCAAAAGTAGTACGAAAGCAAAATCGCTTCGCGCGTTCGCTAGTAGTGGGCCCCACCGGCTCCGCCTAGCTCACCGCTGTCTGAAATAGAAGATTTTATCACAAACGGCCACTAACATGCCCAAAACAAGCAAAACGGCAAAACGACACGCGCGCACGTAAATATGACGGACGGAAACGGAAACGGCAGATTTGATACTCATTTCTAGTTTACCCATAAGTTGAGTTACGAATATCGGATTAAGGCGTATGAGATGCCAAATCGAAGCTTAAAGGATGAACAACAACTGTTATGAAGACATCCAGAACTGAAACTGGAGGCTTCAGTCCCAAATGACCAAACACAATCACTTACGAAATCTGGCCAATGCACAAATGGTCAGTTTTGAGTGCGAACTGTTTTCTATGCTACACATGGTCAAAAGAGCTGAAAATTGGCAGTTAGATAGTTCATTCCAAATGGAACAACTTTCATGAAGGTCGGCAATCCAAATTCGGAACGAAAATTGGTCATCAAGACCAAAACAGATCTGACCAGAAAATGGTCATCTTCACGGCCAGGCCTTATTTGCTCGGCTATATCTCAGGTTTTATAAATCCGATTCATGAAATTCCAAGGGCGTTAGAAAGCTCTGATATAAGGCTATAAGTTTGGTGTTTTGGTTGCAAGCCCAAACAGCTTGTAACCTAGTCAAATGTGAAGCCAAAGTTCCAGTCATAAACTGTCCAAAAACGTAACAGAATTTGACGGTCAAAACAGGTCTGAGTATTTCGTTTATAGCTCAGGATATACTAATCCGTTTAACCTGAAAATTTACAGGGATATCCGGGACTTAAGGGGCTACAATGTTGAAGAAGGAAACTTTGTCCAATTTTGAATGTAACAAGGTCAAAAATGCAAGACACTATACCAGAATTGCAAAACAGGATCACAAACCGTATTTGACCTTAATATGCGGTAATGGCACCAAATTCACTATGGTTATCGGATGGGGGTGTAAGACCCACCGTTTCGAAGCTAAGAAACAGGGTTACAATATTGGAGAAGGCCACTCAATCCAGTTCCTAGCACAACTAGGTCAAATGTGCCAAATACTAAACCAGATTCACCAAAACATGTTTGCAAAACGCAGAAAACTGTAATCGATATAACTCAGTCCATACAAGTCCAAATGCCGAAATTCCAAAGGCATATGTTAGCTCAGAATGTAACGAAGTTTTCCATTTTATGATGAATTTTCTGGTTTAAAATGAATGGGATGTTGTGGCCTTGTATGATGATTGGCAATGGACTATAATAACTCTAGTAGGTGTGAATTGTTGATAAATGCAATCAATTATGGATTTGGATGGAAAAATGGAAAGTTAGGGTTTATAAAATTCATGAAAGGATACATTCATTCTCCTGACATTTCCTCGCTCATTTGATCATTTATTTCATTTCATTCACCCCGTCCCTGGCTTTTGGCCAGGCTCCACCAACCTACATAGGTAATACTCGAGTACACCAAACGTTCACCCAAGTTCCTAATCGCCTGACCGAGTCCGCTTCTGGCTCAAGACGACCGGTAACAAGGGGCAATGGCCAGTTCAGCCCAAAAGGCTTACATTCATGCGCAAGTAACATTTCAATCGAAAATTTCACATTTATCGAGGTCGAGTGCGATAAAGTACACACTCGCCTCGAAAACTCGTTTTGGAAATCATTATAAGCGCTAACACGTTATCAACCAAAATACAAGTCATGAAGTCAAGAAATATAGCAAACAAGGCACACTCACATGCCAGCACGCATGATATGCAAGAAAACATTTCAAAAGTAACTTTGGAAACAGTTCAAAAGTAAATAATGTAAGAAACGGATCAAAAATAACTTTAGAAGTAGTTTGAGGTCACTCACCTCCACGGCTCTGAAACCATCCATCATATAGCATTGCCTTGCTCAAATCCAAGCCTTAGATCACAAATGCAAAGCAACCAAGTCCTTTAAAAGTTCGGACAGCACTTCCCCTGAATTTGCTAACTTTTCCAGCCATCATGGCTTCATTATATCCTCAGCCAGTCCCAAAGGTACACACACAACAACGAGTTCATCCAATAGCCATTCAGCAAGCTCCAAGTAGTACTAGTACAAGTCAAGCTAGGGAAAAGGTCCGGAAATGAAGGTTTAGCTCAAAACCAGAAAAACAGTTTTGGACATCACTTTGCGGTATTGGCACAACTTGCACTACGATTATCGGATTAGGGTGTAAGACCCACCATTTCGAAGCTAAGAACCAGGGCTATAACAATGTAGAAGGCCACTCAGTCCAAATCCTAGCACAACTAGGTCAAATATGCAGAAAACCAAACCAGAACCGTAATTGCAGGTTCCCAAATCACACAAAACTGTAATCAGTCCAAGTCAGTCTATACAGGCTGGCTATCATATTCTTGATTTGAAGAGTTTTGGTGAAGTTTTCCATTTTATGATGAATTTGCTGGTTTAATATGAATGTGATGTTGTGGTCATCTATGATGGTTGTTAATGAGGGGAAATGACTCTAGTAGATGTGAATTAGTGATAATTGCAATCAATTTTGAATTTGGAAGAATTTCTGGAAAATTAGGGTTCTTGGTTGAACATTCTGTCCGAACTTTTAGGTCATAGTTAGAGGCCGAATTGGAATTTTCTCAAAACATGAAAGTTGTAGGTATTAATGATTTTGAAGTGCCTGCAAAATTTCAGGGCATTTGGAGTAGTGTAGAGTGATTTATACCGTTTTTACTGTTGCTGTTCTGGGTGATCAGAATGTGCGAACTGCACTTGTAATTGTGTGTTTTGATTTGAATTAGTTTGGATTTTGAAGTTGGTGTCTTCTGATGAAATGTAGCTGGATGTCTTATCTAACATATGCCTTTGGAATTTCGGCATTTGGACCTGTATAGACTGAGTTGTGTTCATTACAGCATTGTGTGATTTGGGAACCTGCAATTACGGTTCTGGGTTGGTTTTCTGCATTTTTGACTTAGTTGTGCTGGGATTTGGACTGAGTGACCTTCTACATTGTTATAGCCCTGGTTCTTAGCTTCGAAATGGTGGGTCTTACACCCTAATCCGATAATCGTAGTACAAGTTGTGCCATTACCGCAAAGTGACGTCCAAAACTATTTTTCTGGTTTGAGCTAAACCTTCATTTCCGGAACTTTTCCCTAGCTTGACTTGTACTAGTACTACTTGGAGCTTGCTGAATAGCTATGGGATGAACTCGTTGTTGTGTGTGTACCTTTGGGACTGGCTGAGGATATAATGAAGCCATGATGGCTGGAAAAGTTAGCAAATTCAGGGGAAGTGCTGTCCGAACTTTTAAAGGACTTGAATGATGAAATTGGCTATATTGGACGAGGATTGTGAGCCGTGGAGGTGAGTGACCTCAAACTACTTCTAAAGTTATTTATGATCCGTTTCTTACATAATTTACTTTTGAACTGTTTCCAAAGTTACTTTTGAAATGTTTTCTTGCATATCATGCGTGCTGGCATGTGAGTGTGCCTTGTTTGCTATATTTCTTGACTTCATGACTTGTATTTTGGTTGATAACGTGTTAAGCGCTTATAATGATTTTCAAAACGAGTTTTCGAGGCGAGTGTGTACTTTATCGCACTCGACCTCGATAAATGTGAAATTTTCGATTGAAATGTTACTTGCGCATGAATGTAAGCCTTTTGGGCTGAACTGGCCATTGCCCCTTGTTACCGGTCGTCTTGAGCCAGAAGCGGACTCGGTCAGGCGATTAGGAACTTGGGTGAACGTTTGGTATACTCGAGTATTACCTATGTAGGTTGGTGGAGCCTGGCCAAAAGCCAGGGACGGGGTGAATGAAATGAAATAAATGATCAAATGAGCGAGGAAATGTCAGGAGAATGAATGTATCCTTTCATGAATGTTACTATCGCTTTCCATTGTACATGTTTCTTGAATTATTGATACTCCATATTTAATGTTTTGTAAATGCTGTAATCGTTTCTGGACTTATCATTTGATTTATGACATCATTGATTTATGACATCATTGAAAAGAAATATTGTGAAACCGATTTGATTACTGATTTTAATGGTTACTCGCTGAGCTTCTAGCTCACCCCAAAAATGTTTTATTTTCCCCCCCACAGGGCTCAAGGCGAAGAAAAGCTTGGAGTGCTTATTCACGTGACTGGATGGCTTATATCGTGTACAGTTTAAGTTTGGATCTATTTTATGTACGAGTTGGTCTTGTATAAATATTTGAAATTGATATGGATGTAAGTATACGTTCTACGATTGGAATCAGTTTCCGCTGCATTTGTAATATGTAATCATTGGAGAATTTGATGAAATTTTGAGATTTATATTGTAATTGGGTTGAGGACTGTAGTGAGCGACTGAGTCCCGGCGAGAGCCGGGCAGGCGGCCCGCCGAACCCTCTGGTTCGCCTTAGGGGGAGGTGGGGCCGTGACAATTGGTATCAGAGCTTAGGCTTCAGATCTCTGTAGTGTATCCTAGGCTTGAAGTTTAGGATGCCGGACTGTGGGTTTGATTTGACTCTTGAGAGATTTTTGCGGGATGTTTCGACTTGATTGGTACAACAGGGAATGTCGAGGACGACATTCTTTTAAGGAGGGGAGATTGTGACGCCCCGAAAAAAAATGAGTTTGAGAACCCGGAAATTTTCTACTTTTCTAGGGTTTATTTGTTTAATGCCCGCTTTTCTACATTTTCTTGATTAGAAAAATTCCCAGATAAAGTTTATGAGCAAATATCGTTTTCAAATGATTTTTCTAGTATTGGAGAGTTTTTGAGATATAGCCGAGCAAATAAGGCCTGGCCGTGAAGATAACCATTTTCTGGTCAGATCTGTTTTGGTCTTGATGACCAATTTCCGTTCCGAATTTGGATTGCCGACCTTCATGAAAGTTGTTCCATTTGGAATGAACTATCTAACTGCCAATTTTCAGCTCTTTTGACCATGTGTAGCATAGAAAACAGTTCACACTCAAAACTGACCATTTGTGCATTGGCCAGATTTCGTAAGTGATTGTGTTTGGTCATTTGGGACTGAAGCCTCCAGTTTTAGTTCTGGATGTCTTCATAACAGTTGTTATTCATCCTTTAAGCTTCGATTTGGCATCTCATACGCCTTAATCCGATATTCGTAACTCAACTTATGGGTAAACTAGAAATGAGTATCAAATCTGCCGTTTCCGTTTCCGTCCGTCATATTTACGTGCGCGCGTGTCGTTTTGCCGTTTTGCTTGTTTTGGGCATGTTAGTGGCCGTTTGTGATAAAATCTTCTATTTCAGACAGCGGTGAGCTAGGCGGAGCCGGTGGGGCCCACTACTAGCGAACGCGCGAAGCGATTTTGCTTTCGTACTACTTTTGGTATTTTGAGTAAGTATTCAGGCCAGTTTGATGTGTTTTCTTGGCTATGTGTTTGAGATATGTGAAAAGGGTACTTAGGCGAGGGTGTACTTTATCGCACTCGACCTAAACCCTAATTTGAATGTATAATTGTACTTGGCATATGTATATGAACCTTTTGGAACCAAAACCCTTGAGCTTGTGGCTCGGGGCGACTTTCGAGTAAAGTTTGTGAAGTTTGCAAAGTTCGTGAGTTCGTGGGCCCGATCTAAGACCTGTTTGGACTATTCGAGCCGGTTAGGGCTTGGTCGAAGTCAGTCCAACCTAGTCTGAGGTCACCAAGTTTGTAGGTTCATGTTATGAACCAATTTTGTGAAAGCTCTGATATAAGGCTATAAGTTTGGTGTTTTGGTCGCAAGCCCAAACAGCTTGTAACCTAGTCAAATGTGAAGCCAAAGTTCCAGTCATAAACTGTCCAAAAACGTAACAGAATTTGACGGTCAAAACAGGTCTGAGTATTTAGTTTATAGCTCAGGATATACTAATCCGTTTAACCTGAAAATTTACAGGGATATCCGGGACTTAAGGGGCTACAATGTTGAAGAAGGAAACTTTGTCCAATTTTGAATGTAACAAGGTCAAAAATGCAAGACACTATACCAGAATTGCAAAACAGGATCACAAACCGTATTTGACCTTAATATGCGGTAATGACACCAAATTCACTACGGTTATCAGATTGGGGTGTAAGACCCACCGTTTCGAAGCTAAGAAACAGGGTTACAATATTGGAGAAGGCCACTCAATCCAGTTCCTAGCACAACTAGGTCAAATGTGCCAAATACTAAACCAGATTCACCAAAACAGGTTTGCAAAACGCAGAAAACTGTAATCGATATAACTCAGTCCATACAAGTCCAAATGCCGAAATTCCAAAGGAATATGTTAGCTAAGACATCCAGTTACATTTCATCAGAGACACCAACTTCAAAATCCAAACCAATTCCAGTCAAAACAGCCAAATACCAACGCAGTTTTCGCATTCTGATCAAAGCAGAACAGCTACAGTAATTTCGTCATAACTCACTCTACACTAATCCAAATGCCCTGAAATTTTACAGGTACCTTATACACATCAATACCTACAACTTTCAGGTTTTGAGCAAAGTCCAATTCGGCCTCTAACCCTATGATCCAAAACCGGACAGAATTGGGATTTTATAAACCCTAACTTTCCATTTTTCCATCCAAATCCATAATTGATTGCATTTAAAGTACACCCTATTGTATAATTGTACTTGGCCCTTTAGTTCTGGATGTCTTCATAACAGTTGTTGTTCATCCTTTAAGCTTCGATTTGGCATCTCATATGCCTTAATCCGATATTCGTAGCTCAACTTATGGGTAAACTAGAACTGAGTATCAAATCTGCCGTTTCCGCTAACGGCCGTTTCCGTTTCCGTCCGTCATATGTACGTGCGCGCGTGCCGTTTTTGCCGTTTTGTTTGTTTGAGGCACGATAGTAGCCGTATACGATATTATGTGACACAATCTCCTATTTCAGACGGTGGTGAGCTGGGCGGATCTGGTGGGGTCCACTACTAGCTGTTCGTTTCGATCCGACTTCTTACTTTTGCTATTTCCGTTTTGAGTAAGTATTCAGGCCAGTTTGATGTGTTTTCTTTGCTATGTGTTTGAGATATGTGAAAATGGTACTTAGGCGAGGGTGTACTTTATCGCACTCGACCTAAACCCTAATTTGAATGTATAATTGTACTTGGCATATGTATATGAACCTTTTGGAACCAAAACCCTTGAGCTTGTGGCTCGGGGCGACTTTCGAGTAAAGTTTGTGAAGTTTGCAAAGTTTGTGAGTTCGTGGGCCCGATCTAAGACCTGTTTGGACTATTCGAGCCGGTTAGGGCTTGGTCGAAGTCAGTCCAACCTAGTCTGAGGTCACCAAGTTTGTAGGTTCATGTTATGAACCAATTTTGTGAATCCGGTTCACCGAGAAGGTGACCAAGTTTGTGACCCGAGCTTGTGACTCAAGCTCAAGTTTGTGATTTCGTTCGCCCGGGCAAGTTTGTGAGGTGACTGGCCAGTGAGGTGATAAGGTGTCGGTGGGTGTACAAGTGAAGTCTATGGACCATTGAGTGTGGTCGACGGAGTGTCGGCAGGAGATCACGCATGGCATATGAATTGGCTTTGGAGCCACCTGTATCCTTATTATGTGATGTTACTTTTCTGCTTTTGCTTTACTCTTACTGTGTAACTGTTACGTGAAATTTATGCTTTCGCCCCTGTTTACTTACTAAGCATATAGCTTACCCCTTTCCATTTGTTTTCCTTAGCAGGGGCCGACGCGGGGACTTTTGGCTCGTATACTAGTATAGTTAGATTGGCTTGTAATAGTTGAACAGTTAGGATGGTTGTTTTTGTTTTGGTGGTTTGTATAAGGACCCTTCTTAGGGTCTATCTTCTGCTGGTTGTGGTTGTAGTATATTAGAGTGGTTTGACTCGAGACTTTTGAAGATGTAAATATAACTTTTGGGATTGTATATATTGTATATAGTGCTCTTTCGAGCTATCTCGTTTGATTGCTTTAAGTTTTGAGTCCTGGCGCGAGCTAGGCAGGCGGCCCGCCGATACCCTTGGGTTCGCCCTTGGGAGAAGTGGAGTCGTCACAGTTGGTATAAGTGCGATAAAGTACACCCTCGCCTAAGTACCCTTTTCACATATCTCAAACACATAGCCAAGAAAACACATCAAACTGGCCTGAATACTTACTCAAAATACCAAAAGTAGTACGAAAGCAAAATCGCTTCGCGCGTTCGCTAGTAGTGGGCCCCACCGGCTCCGCCTAGCTCACCGCTGTCTGAAATAGAAGATTTTATCACAAACGGCCACTAACATGCCCAAAACAAGCAAAACGGCAAAACGACACGCGCGCACGTAAATATGACGGACGGAAACGGAAACGGCAGATTTGATACTCATTTCTAGTTTACCCATAAGTTGAGTTACGAATATCGGATTAAGGCGTATGAGATGCCAAATCGAAGCTTAAAGGATGAACAACAACTGTTATGAAGACATCCAGAACTGAAACTGGAGGCTTCAGTCCCAAATGACCAAACACAATCACTTACGAAATCTGGCCAATGCACAAATGGTCAGTTTTGAGTGCGAACTGTTTTCTATGCTACACATGGTCAAAAGAGCTGAAAATTGGCAGTTAGATAGTTCATTCCAAATGGAACAACTTTCATGAAGGTCGGCAATCCAAATTCGGAACGAAAATTGGTCATCAAGACCAAAACAGATCTGACCAGAAAATGGTCATCTTCACGGCCAGGCCTTATTTGCTCGGCTATATCTCAGGTTTTATAAATCCGATTCATGAAATTCCAAGGGCGTTAGAAAGCTCTGATATAAGGCTATAAGTTTGGTGTTTTGGTTGCAAGCCCAAACAGCTTGTAACCTAGTCAAATGTGAAGCCAAAGTTCCAGTCATAAACTGTCCAAAAACGTAACAGAATTTGACGGTCAAAACAGGTCTGAGTATTTCGTTTATAGCTCAGGATATACTAATCCGTTTAACCTGAAAATTTACAGGGATATCCGGGACTTAAGGGGCTACAATGTTGAAGAAGGAAACTTTGTCCAATTTTGAATGTAACAAGGTCAAAAATGCAAGACACTATACCAGAATTGCAAAACAGGATCACAAACCGTATTTGACCTTAATATGCGGTAATGGCACCAAATTCACTATGGTTATCGGATGGGGGTGTAAGACCCACCGTTTCGAAGCTAAGAAACAGGGTTACAATATTGGAGAAGGACACTCAATCCAGTTCCTAGCACAACTAGGTCAAATGTGCCAAATACTAAACCAGATTCACCAAAACAGGTTTGCAAAACGCAGAAAACTGTAATCGATATAACTCAGTCCATACAAGTCCAAATGCCGAAATTCCAAAGGCATATGTTAGCTCAGAATGTAACGAAGTTTTCCATTTTATGATGAATTTTCTGGTTTAAAATGAATGGGATGTTGTGGCCTTGTATGATGATTGGCAATGGACTATAATAACTCTAGTAGGTGTGAATTGTTGATAAATGCAATCAATTATGGATTTGGATGGAAAAATGGAAAGTTAGGGTTTATAAAATTCATGAAAGGATACATTCATTCTCCTGACATTTCCTCGCTCATTTGATCATTTATTTCATTTCATTCACCCCGTCCCTGGCTTTTGGCCAGGCTCCACCAACCTACATAGGTAATACTCGAGTACACCAAACGTTCACCCAAGTTCCTAATCGCCTGACCGAGTCCGCTTCTGGCTCAAGACGACCGGTAACAAGGGGCAATGGCCAGTTCAGCCCAAAAGGCTTACATTCATGCGCAAGTAACATTTCAATCGAAAATTTCACATTTATCGAGGTCGAGTGCGATAAAGTACACACTCGTCTCGAAAACTCGTTTTGGAAATCATTATAAGCGCTAACACGTTATCAACCAAAATACAAGTCATGAAGTCAAGAAATATAGCAAACAAGGCACACTCACATGCCAGCACGCATGATATGCAAGAAAACATTTCAAAAGTAACTTTGGAAACAGTTCAAAAGTAAATAATGTAAGAAACGGATCAAAAATAACTTTAGAAGTAGTTTGAGGTCACTCACCTCCACGGCTCTGAAACCATCCATCATATAGCATTGCCTTGCTCAAATCCAAGCCTTAGATCACAAATGCAAAGCAACCAAGTCCTTTAAAAGTTCGGACAGCACTTCCCCTGAATTTGCTAACTTTTCCAGCCATCATGGCTTCATTATATCCTCAGCCAGTCCCAAAGGTACACACACAACAACGAGTTCATCCAATAGCCATTCAGCAAGCTCCAAGTAGTACTAGTACAAGTCAAGCTAGGGAAAAGGTCCGGAAATGAAGGTTTAGCTCAAAACCAGAAAAACAGTTTTGGACATCACTTTGCGGTATTGGCACAACTTGCACTACGATTATCGGATTAGGGTGTAAGACCCACCATTTCGAAGCTAAGAACCAGGGCTATAACAATGTAGAAGGCCACTCAGTCCAAATCCTAGCACAACTAGGTCAAATATGCAGAAAACCAAACCAGAACCGTAATTGCAGGTTCCCAAATCACACAAAACTGTAATCAGTCCAAGTCAGTCTATACAGGCTGGCTATCATATTCTTGATTTGAAGAGTTTTGGTGAAGTTTTCCATTTTATGATGAATTTGCTGGTTTAATATGAATGTGATGTTGTGGTCATCTATGATGGTTGTTAATGAGGGGAAATGACTCTAGTAGATGTGAATTAGTGATAATTGCAATCAATTTTGAATTTGGAAGAATTTCTGGAAAATTAGGGTTCTTGGTTGAACATTCTGTCCGAAATTTTAGGTCATAGTTAGAGGCCGAATTGGAATTTTCTCAAAACATGAAAGTTGTAGGTATTAATGATTTTGAAGTGCCTGCAAAATTTCAGGGCATTTGGAGTAGTGTAGAGTGATTTATACCGTTTTTACTGTTGCTGTTCTGGGTGATCAGAATGTGCGAACTGCACTTGTAATTGTGTGTTTTGATTTGAATTAGTTTGGATTTTGAAGTTGGTGTCTTCTGATGAAATGTAGCTGGATGTCTTATCTAACATATGCCTTTGGAATTTCGGCATTTGGACCTGTATAGACTGAGTTGTGTTCATTACAGCATTGTGTGATTTGGGAACCTGCAATTACGGTTCTGGGTTGGTTTTCTGCATTTTTGACTTAGTTGTGCTGGGATTTGGACTGAGTGACCTTCTACATTGTTATAGCCCTGGTTCTTAGCTTCGAAATGGTGGGTCTTACACCCTAATCCGATAATCGTAGTACAAGTTGTGCCATTACCGCAAAGTGACGTCCAAAACTATTTTTCTGGTTTGAGCTAAACCTTCATTTCCGGAACTTTTCCCTAGCTTGACTTGTACTAGTACTACTTGGAGCTTGCTGAATAGCTATGGGATGAACTCGTTGTTGTGTGTGTACCTTTGGGACTGGCTGAGGATATAATGAAGCCATGATGGCTGGAAAAGTTAGCAAATTCAGGGGAAGTGCTGTCCGAACTTTTAAAGGACTTGAATGATGAAATTGGCTATATTGGACGAGGATTGTGAGCCGTGGAGGTGAGTGACCTCAAACTACTTCTAAAGTTATTTATGATCCGTTTCTTACATAATTTACTTTTGAACTGTTTCCAAAGTTACTTTTGAAATGTTTTCTTGCATATCATGCGTGCTGGCATGTGAGTGTGCCTTGTTTGCTATATTTCTTGACTTCATGACTTGTATTTTGGTTGATAACGTGTTAAGCGCTTATAATGATTTTCAAAACGAGTTTTCGAGGCGAGTGTGTACTTTATCGCACTCGACCTCGATAAATGTGAAATTTTCGATTGAAATGTTACTTGCGCATGAATGTAAGCCTTTTGGGCTGAACTGGCCATTGCCCCTTGTTACCGGTCGTCTTGAGCCAGAAGCGGACTCGGTCAGGCGATTAGGAACTTGGGTGAACGTTTGGTATACTCGAGTATTACCTATGTAGGTTGGTGGAGCCTGGCCAAAAGCCAGGGACGGGGTGAATGAAATGAAATAAATGATCAAATGAGCGAGGAAATGTCAGGAGAATGAATGTATCCTTTCATGAATGTTACTATCGCTTTCCATTGTACATGTTTCTTGAATTATTGATACTCCATATTTAATGTTTTGTAAATGCTGTAATCGTTTCTGGACTTATCATTTGATTTATGACATCATTGATTTATGACATCATTGAAAAGAAATATTGTGAAACCGATTTGATTACTGATTTTAATGGTTACTCGCTGAGCTTCTAGCTCACCCCAAAAATGTTTTATTTTCCCCCCCACAGGGCTCAAGGCGAAGAAAAGCTTGGAGTGCTTATTCACGTGACTGGATGGCTTATATCGTGTACAGTTTAAGTTTGGATCTATTTTATGTACGAGTTGGTCTTGTATAAATATTTGAAATTGATATGGATGTAAGTATACGTTCTACGATTGGAATCAGTTTCCGCTGCATTTGTAATATGTAATCATTGGAGAATTTGATGAAATTTTGAGATTTATATTGTAATTGGGTTGAGGACTGTAGTGAGCGACTGAGTCCCGGCGAGAGCCGGGCAGGCGGCCCGCCGAACCCTCTGGTTCGCCTTAGGGGGAGGTGGGGCCGTGACAATTGGTATCAGAGCTTAGGCTTCAGATCTCTGTAGTGTATCCTAGGCTTGAAGTTTAGGATGCCGGACTGTGGGTTTGATTTGACTCTTGAGAGATTTTTGCGGGATGTTTCGACTTGATTGGTACAACAGGGAATGTCGAGGACGACATTCTTTTAAGGAGGGGAGATTGTGACGCCCCGAAAAAAAATGAGTTTGAGAACCCGGAAATTTTCTACTTTTCTAGGGTTTATTTGTTTAATGCCCGCTTTTCTACATTTTCTTGATTAGAAAAATTCCCAGATAAAGTTTATGAGCAAATATCGTTTTCAAATGATTTTTCTAGTATTGGAGAGTTTTTGAGATATAGCCGAGCAAATAAGGCCTGGCCGTGAAGATAACCATTTTCTGGTCAGATCTGTTTTGGTCTTGATGACCAATTTCCGTTCCGAATTTGGATTGCCGACCTTCATGAAAGTTGTTCCATTTGGAATGAACTATCTAACTGCCAATTTTCAGCTCTTTTGACCATGTGTAGCATAGAAAACAGTTCACACTCAAAACTGACCATTTGTGCATTGGCCAGATTTCGTAAGTGATTGTGTTTGGTCATTTGGGACTGAAGCCTCCAGTTTTAGTTCTGGATGTCTTCATAACAGTTGTTATTCATCCTTTAAGCTTCGATTTGGCATCTCATACGCCTTAATCCGATATTCGTAACTCAACTTATGGGTAAACTAGAAATGAGTATCAAATCTGCCGTTTCCGTTTCCGTCCGTCATATTTACGTGCGCGCGTGTCGTTTTGCCGTTTTGCTTGTTTTGGGCATGTTAGTGGCCGTTTGTGATAAAATCTTCTATTTCAGACAGCGGTGAGCTAGGCGGAGCCGGTGGGGCCCACTACTAGCGAACGCGCGAAGCGATTTTGCTTTCGTACTACTTTTGGTATTTTGAGTAAGTATTCAGGCCAGTTTGATGTGTTTTCTTGGCTATGTGTTTGAGATATGTGAAAAGGGTACTTAGGCGAGGGTGTACTTTATCGCACTCGACCTAAACCCTAATTTGAATGTATAATTGTACTTGGCATATGTATATGAACCTTTTGGAACCAAAACCCTTGAGCTTGTGGCTCGGGGCGACTTTCGAGTAAAGTTTGTGAAGTTTGCAAAGTTCGTGAGTTCGTGGGCCCGATCTAAGACCTGTTTGGACTATTCGAGCCGGTTAGGGCTTGGTCGAAGTCAGTCCAACCTAGTCTGAGGTCACCAAGTTTGTAGGTTCATGTTATGAACCAATTTTGTGAAAGCTCTGATATAAGGCTATAAGTTTGGTGTTTTGGTCGCAAGCCCAAACAGCTTGTAACCTAGTCAAATGTGAAGCCAAAGTTCCAGTCATAAACTGTCCAAAAACGTAACAGAATTTGACGGTCAAAACAGGTCTGAGTATTTAGTTTATAGCTCAGGATATACTAATCCGTTTAACCTGAAAATTTACAGGGATATCCGGGACTTAAGGGGCTACAATGTTGAAGAAGGAAACTTTGTCCAATTTTGAATGTAACAAGGTCAAAAATGCAAGACACTATACCAGAATTGCAAAACAGGATCACAAACCGTATTTGACCTTAATATGCGGTAATGACACCAAATTCACTACGGTTATCAGATTGGGGTGTAAGACCCACCGTTTCGAAGCTAAGAAACAGGGTTACAATATTGGAGAAGGCCACTCAATCCAGTTCCTAGCACAACTAGGTCAAATGTGCCAAATACTAAACCAGATTCACCAAAACAGGTTTGCAAAACGCAGAAAACTGTAATCGATATAACTCAGTCCATACAAGTCCAAATGCCGAAATTCCAAAGGAATATGTTAGCTAAGACATCCAGTTACATTTCATCAGAGACACCAACTTCAAAATCCAAACCAATTCCAGTCAAAACAGCCAAATACCAACGCAGTTTTCGCATTCTGATCAAAGCAGAACAGCTACAGTAATTTCGTCATAACTCACTCTACACTAATCCAAATGCCCTGAAATTTTACAGGTACCTTATACACATCAATACCTACAACTTTCAGGTTTTGAGCAAAGTCCAATTCGGCCTCTAACCCTATGATCCAAAACCGGACAGAATTGGGATTTTATAAACCCTAACTTTCCATTTTTCCATCCAAATCCATAATTGATTGCATTTAAAGTACACCCTATTGTATAATTGTACTTGGCCCTTTAGTTCTGGATGTCTTCATAACAGTTGTTGTTCATCCTTTAAGCTTCGATTTGGCATCTCATATGCCTTAATCCGATATTCGTAGCTCAACTTATGGGTAAACTAGAAATGAGTATCAAATCTGCCGTTTCCGCTAACGGCCGTTTCCGTTTCCGTCCGTCATATGTACGTGCGCGCGTGCCGTTTTTGCCGTTTTGTTTGTTTGAGGCACGATAGTAGCCGTATACGATATTATGTGACACAATCTCCTATTTCAGACGGTGGTAAGCTGGGCGGATCTGGTGGGGTCCACTACTAGCTGTTCGTTTCGATCCGACTTCTTACTTTTGCTATTTCCGTTTTGAGTAAGTATTCAGGCCAGTTTGATGTGTTTTCTTGGCTATGTGTTTGAGATATGTGAAAAGGGTACTTAGGCGAGGGTGTACTTTATCGCACTCGACCTAAACCCTAATTTGAATGTATAATTGTACTTGGCATATGTATATGAACCTTTTGGAACCAAAACCCTTGAGCTTGTGGCTCGGGGCGACTTTCGAGTAAAGTTTGTGAAGTTTGCAAAGTTTGTGAGTTCGTGGGCCCGATCTAAGACCTGTTTGGACTATTCGAGCCGGTTAGGGCTTGGTCGAAGTCAGTCCAACCTAGTCTGAGGTCACCAAGTTTGTAGGTTCATGTTATGAACCAATTTTGTGAATCCGGTTCACCGAGAAGGTGACCAAGTTTGTGACCCGAGCTTGTGACTCAAGCTCAAGTTTGTGATTTCGTTCGCCCGGGCAAGTTTGTGAGGTGACTGGCCAGTGAGGGTGATAAGGTGTCGGTGGGTGTACAAGTGAAGTCTATGGACCATTGAGTGTGGTCGACGGAGTGTCGGCAGGAGATCACGCATGGCATATGAATTGGCTTTGGAGCCACCTGTATCCTTATTATGTGATGTTACTTTTCTGCTTTTGCTTTACTCTTACTGTGTAACTGTTACGTGAAATTTATGCTTTCGCCCCTGTTTACTTACTAAGCATATAGCTTACCCCTTTCCATTTGTTTTCCTTAGCAGGGGCCGACGCGGGGACTTTTGGCTCGTATACTAGTATAGTTAGATTGGCTTGTAATAGTTGAACAGTTAGGATGGTTGTTTTTGTTTTGGTGGTTTGTATAAGGACCCTTCTTAGGGTCTATCTTCTGCTGGTTGTGGTTGTAGTATATTAGAGTGGTTTGACTCGAGACTTTTGAAGATGTAAATATAACTTTTGGGATTGTATATATTGTATATAGTGCTCTTTCGAGCTATCTCGTTTGATTGCTTTAAGTTTTGAGTCCTGGCGCGAGCTAGGCAGGCGGCCCGCCGATACCCTTGGGTTCGCCCTTGGGAGAAGTGGGGTCGTCACAGTTGGTATAAGTGCGATAAAGTACACCCTCGCCTAAGTACCCTTTTCACATATCTCAAACACATAGCCAAGAAAACATATCAAACTGGCCTGAATACTTACTCAAAATACCAAAAGTAGTACGAAAGCAAAATCGCTTCGCGCGTTCGCTAGTAGTGGGCCCCACCGGCTCCGCCTAGCTCACCGCTGTCTGAAATAGAAGATTTTATCACAAACGGCCACTAACATGCCCAAAACAAGCAAAACGGCAAAACGACACGCGCGCACGTAAATATGACGGACGGAAACGGAAACGGCAGATTTGATACTCATTTCTAGTTTACCCATAAGTTGAGTTACGAATATCGGATTAAGGCGTATGAGATGCCAAATCGAAGCTTAAAGGATGAACAACAACTGTTATGAAGACATCCAGAACTGAAACTGGAGGCTTCAGTCCCAAATGACCAAACACAATCACTTACGAAATCTGGCCAATGCACAAATGGTCAGTTTTGAGTGCGAACTGTTTTCTATGCTACACATGGTCAAAAGAGCTGAAAATTGGCAGTTAGATAGTTCATTCCAAATGGAACAACTTTCATGAAGGTCGGCAATCCAAATTCTGAACGAAAATTGGTCATCAAGACCAAAACAGATCTGACCAGAAAATGGTCATCTTCACGGCCAGGCCTTATTTGCTCGGCTATATCTCAGGTTTTATAAATCCGATTCATGAAATTCCAAGGGCGTTAGAAAGCTCTGATATAAGGCTATAAGTTTGGTGTTTTGGTTGCAAGACCAAACAGCTTGTAACCTAGTCAAATGTGAAGCCAAAGTTCCAGTCATAAACTGTCCAAAAACGTAACAGAATTTGACGGTCAAAACAGGTCTGAGTATTTCGTTTATAGCTCAGGATATACTAATCCGTTTAACCTGAAAATTTACAGGGATATCCGGGACTTAAGGGGCTACAATGTTGAAGAAGGAAACTTTGTCCAATTTTGAATGTAACAAGGTCAAAAATGCAAGACACTATACCAGAATTGCAAAACAGGATCACAAACCGTATTTGACCTTAATATGCGGTAATGGCACCAAATTCACTACGGTTTTCGGATGGGGGTGTAAGACCCACCGTTTCGAAGCTAAGAAACAGGGTTACAATATTGGAGAAGGACACTCAATCCAGTTCCTAGCACAACTAGGTCAAATGTGCCAAATACTAAACCAGATTCACCAAAACAGGTTTGCAAAACGCAGAAAACTGTAATCGATATAACTCAGTCCATACAAGTCCAAATGCCGAAATTCCAAAGGCATATGTTAGCTCAGAATGTAACGAAGTTTTCCATTTTATGATGAATTTTCTGGTTTAAAATGAATGGGATGTTGTGGCCTTGTATGATGATTGGCAATGGACTATAATAACTCTAGTAGGTGTGAATTGTTGATAAATGCAATCAATTATGGATTTGGATGGAAAAATGGAAAGTTAGGGTTTATAAAATTCATGAAAGGATACATTCATTCTCCTGACATTTCCTCGCTCATTTGATCATTTATTTCATTTCATTCACCCCGTCCCTGGCTTTTGGCCAGGCTCCACCAACCTACATAGGTAATACTCGAGTACACCAAACGTTCACCCAAGTTCCTAATCGCCTGACCGAGTCCGCTTCTGGCTCAAGACGACCGGTAACAAGGGGCAATGGCCAGTTCAGCCCAAAAGGCTTACATTCATGCGCAAGTAACATTTCAATCGAAAATTTCACATTTATCGAGGTCGAGTACGATAAAGTACACACTCGCCTCGAAAACTCGTTTTGGAAATCATTATAAGCGCTAACACGTTATCAACCAAAATACAAGTCATGAAGTCAAGAAATATAGCAAACAAGGCACACTCACATGCCAGCACGCATGATATGCAAGAAAACATTTCAAAAGTAACTTTGGAAACAGTTCAAAAGTAAATAATGTAAGAAACGGATCAAAAATAACTTTAGAAGTAGTTTGAGGTCACTCACCTCCACGGCTCTGAAACCATCCATCATATAGCATTGCCTTGCTCAAATCCAAGCCTTAGATCACAAATGCAAAGCAACCAAATCCTTTAAAAGTTCGGACAGCACTTCCCCTGAATTTGCTAACTTTTCCAGCCATCATGGCTTCATTATATCCTCAGCCAGTCCCAAAGGTACACACACAACAACGAGTTCATCCAATAGCCATTCAGCAAGCTCCAAGTAGTACTAGTACAAGTCAAGCTAGGGAAAAGGTCCGGAAATGAAGGTTTAGCTCAAAACCAGAAAAACAGTTTTGGACATCACTTTGCGGTATTGGCACAACTTGCACTACGATTATCGGATTAGGGTGTAAGACCCACCATTTCGAAGCTAAGAACCAGGGCTATAACAATGTAGAAGGCCACTCAGTCCAAATCCTAGCACAACTAGGTCAAATATGCAGAAAACCAAACCAGAACCGTAATTGCAGGTTCCCAAATCACACAAAACTGTAATCAGTCCAAGTCAGTCTATACAGGCTGGCTATCATATTCTTGATTTGAAGAGTTTTGGTGAAGTTTTCCATTTTATGATGAATTTGCTGGTTTAATATGAATGTGATGTTGTGGTCATCTATGATGGTTGTTAATGAGGGGAAATGACTCTAGTAGATGTGAATTAGTGATAATTGCAATCAATTTTGAATTTGGAAGAATTTCTGGAAAATTAGGGTTCTTGGTTGAACATTCTGTCCGAAATTTTAGGTCATAGTGTAGACACCAAATTTTTGGTGTAATTTCATTTACTATTAGTTTTTTTAGTTTTTTATTTTGTCGTGTTAGTTTTATTCGATTTTTAGTTTTTAGTTTATAGTTTTATTATTTTTAAGTTTTTAGCATAGAATTTCTCAAAATGAAAAGAAAAGCATTCAAAAAAAAAATATATGTTTTAATTCAATGTTTTCTTGGAAAAAATGAAAAAATGATAAAAATGAAAAATGAAAAAAAAGATGGAAAAATGGCCATTTTTGTTGTTAGTTCTTAAATTATTTTCATTATTATTATTATTACCTGGTTTTTGTCAATTTGTTATTGTTATTATTATCATTTCTGTATTTATTAAGGGTTAAGTTAAAAAAAAAAAAAAAAAAAAGTTAAAAAAAGGGTGCTTGTCACGGCAAGCTGCAATTTTTGCAGCTTGCAAAGGAGGACTTGTGCGGCCCCTTAAGCTGCAAATATGTGGGAATGTTTAAGGGTTTAGGAGGATGTTTTCTGGTATAAAAAGAAGGAGATCAAGCAGCCGCAAAGGGGGGATGGACGGAAAAAATCTGGAACAAAAGGGAGCTAACAGGGAGAGAAAACGAAAAAAAGAAAACCCACGGAGAGAATGGGGATAAAAAAGTTTCGGCTGTGAGAAAAGGCTAGGGTAAGAAAGAGATGGAGTGAGAGAGAGGGCTACGGGCTGGGTCTGAAAAAAAGAGAAAAGCTTGTGAAGGAGTTTCTGGAGCTGAGGGAAAAGCAGAGCAAGGAGAGGAAGGGTGAGGTGAAAGCGGCGGCTGCACGGCAGAGGAAAACAAAAAGGGTTACGACCGCAGAACTGAAGAACAAAAAGAAAGTAGGAGAGACCGAGAGAAAAGGAGATTGGCTGCGGGAAAAGCTTGGAAAGGCTGGAGAGGAAAAGGCAAGAAAAGCTGAAAACGAGAGAGTGAGAGAGAAAGGAGGAAGCTTCAGGCAGTGGCAGGGGGGGAAAGAGAAAATTGCAGGAAGTTTTTTAGCTGAGAGTTGATTCAGGTTGATTAATCTGATCTGTTCGTGACCTTACTTCGACAAATCCCAACCTCCATCTGGGGAAGTTTTTCTTGGTGCACCATCTACAACCAGCAGCGAACAATTGGTATTCAGAAAATATCTGGAGAAGCCCACTGCAACATTTTCAAATCGGGGTCTGAAACTTGCTGCCCGCACTGGATTTGAGGAACGGCGATCGAACGGCGAACAAAGGTTTCTGCTCTGTGTCCGACACTCCAAGCGTGAGTTCCTCAGTCTCCAACTACTCGGAGGTAATGAACAATGAATTCTGGTCGATATGCTTGATTGGTTTTGATTGGAGACAGTTATTAAATGGCCGAGAAACCTTGCTGCATTTTCTTTTATTTGTCGGTCGATTCAGATTCTTGGTTTGAGTTTTGCAACAAAATCTTGTGATTGTTTGAGTCGATGTTGAACAGTGAAGGTCTTGGCATTCGATGAGTTAATTTGCATAATGAAATGGGTAGAAAATTGCGGCAGCAATGAATCTGTCTTTGTTCCATCTCGCTGCATGAAGCCGTGAGTCCCATGTTAGCTGCAACCACCTGTTTGCATCTCGTGAAGGCTGTAGTTTTGGGAGCCATTGCATGGCAGCCCGTTATTTCTACACATAGATGTATTCCAGATGAAAATATAGCAGCTTGCTTGATTGTCTTGTTGATTGCAGAAATCATGTTGGCAGAGATTTTGCTAAAGTTTAAATTTCGTAACTTGCATGAAGTATTTCCAACGTTTGTATGATTTCCTCCCATGTCTTTGGCTTATTTGGATGTTGAGCTTGGTGATGATTGTTGTTAAGGTCAAAGTGGTAATGTTTGTTTAAGATTCTAGCTGTGTTTGGATAGAAAAGTTGCACTTGAATGAACACAACATCGCTGAAAGGCATGGCTGGAATTTGCTGCAAATGTCATCCCTTCTTTTGCTGCATTTTTCTACCCAGTCATTTTGTTTTAGAGTGCTTGTTAACAATATGGGTTAAGAGCTGTAGTATTTGAGTTAAGAGAGTAAAATTGATAGGCTTCATGGGCATGAATGTGTTCTAGCTGAAAGTGAAATATCGAAGAAAGAATGGTGGCTGGAGCTTGTAGAAATGCATGAGTTCCTTCGTGATTTTTGCATCAGTTTCTGTCTAAGTTTCACTTGTTTGGATGCTGAAGTTGTATGTTATTTGTTTAATTCAAAGTTTATACATTAGTTTGAGAGAGTTTGTTTGAGGTTTGTGTTGTTTCTTTTGAAATCTATGGTTAAAAATGAAGCTGCAGCGTACATTCATGTTGTTCATATAAGGTTTCGATTGCAGAATCATTCTTTACGTTGTTGTGCATGAATTTTGCATGAAAACCTTTCAAAGTATTTGCATTCAACCCCTCAAGTTCCCCTTTTCTTCACTATGGCCCAGTCAATTGAATAATTTTGTCAATTTGATCCTTAGTAGTTTTAATTTTTGCAATTCATCGCTTGTTTGTTCCAATTGGCTACCATGCTTCGTTTCAATTGCACTTAGTTTATGATTTTAGGGGCTTTGTGACCAAGGGAGCTTGTGTTTGCCTATCTTCTTTAATTTTTGCCAAATAAATTGGTACCTTGACCGTTTCTTTTATTTTGGAGGATACATAAGCGATTTCACCCCATTAGAACTCCATTTCAAGGGAGGTACACTCTATTCCTCACTTGCACTTCTTTTGACCCTACGTGCTCCTACGTGTTATGTGAATATGCATGTCTATTCCGTTTTCCTTACCTCCTTGCGTGCATTTACTTGCTTTTACTTTTATTTAAGTTTTATGGGGTATGTGTACACCTCTTGGCTTGTAATAGATAGTGCTCGGAGAGCATCTGGTCCATTCACCCTTTCCCTTTTAAGTTTTATGGGGTATGTGTACACCTCTTGGCTTGTAATAGATAGTGCTCGGAGAGCATCTGGTCCATTTCCCCTTCCCCTTGGTTGCTTGTTTTTGCTGTTACATGTTAAATTGCTTTAGTAGGCTCTTGCATCTAGTCGAGCATGCTAAGTGCTACGTGCTACGTGTTTACGAGCATTTTGGCATGTCTACTTGCTTTCATAACCATGAATGAATGGAATGGATGAATGTACGTTTCCGCTAGTCCAACGCTAGTTGGAATTCATAGAATGGGCTAGTCCAACGCTAGACCCTTAGGTTGTCCCTTTCGATAGTGCATATCTGCGTGTTCACTACATGTCATGCATTTTTCTTAGTTTTATCATTTTGCATGCCCCTCGAACCCCTTTCCCCTCCATTTTAGGATTTTTGCATTTCATACTAGTCATAGGGTACATTTGCCTGAAGAGTCCCCTTAAATATGGGATATAGACGAGTGTGGCTTTTTCTAAAGCCTTAGCACGCTTATATCCTCTCTATAAAAGGGCAAATTGAGTCACGATTTAGGTCTCCCCGTCCCAATATGCATGAATTCCCTAGGCTCATGCATTCTGAGTCCACTCCATCATTACACTTTCACTTTTCCTCTCATTTGCACACGTACACCTTTTTATCCTTTCACTTGCACATGAACACCTTTCCTCCCATTTTTGCACACGTGCACCCTTGAGTTTCTTCACTTGCACACGAACACTTTTATCATTACTTGCACACATGCACTTCATATTATCATTTCACATACCGTACATTGCCCACTCACGCGCACACTTTCATTTACATATTTATTTTCTTTTATTACTTTTTCAAACTCATGTCCTCACATTGCACGCATGCATTCCATTCATTTGCGTCCCACTTGCATTATTCGTGACTTCTTCAAAGGATTAATATTGGGTTTCACAATTAATGTGATTGGCACCACTCAACCTTTGAAGGGAAATTTCCCCCAGTTCCCCTAGGTCTAGGGTTTGCATTCATGTAGGGCACTCAAATGTAATAAATTCTTTGGTTAAAACAAGAAAATCTTTGATTAAATCAACGCAACTAGCCTTGGCTAGGTCAAAGGGGTGCCTTGGATTCTATCCTTGCCTTCCCCTTTGTCAAACGTGACTCCCGAACCTTTTTTCTTTGGATTACGTAGACTAGGAGTCGTTTTAAAAAGGGTTTATTACTACTTGACTTCAAAACTCATTTTTGGGTGACTTGGTACACCTTAAACCATTACCAAGTGGCGACTCCAAACTTTTCATTTCAAAACCCTTTTTTAAAACTATTTTTGGCCAAATCATCGCTTTCCAAAGTCCCATGGCCTTTACTTTTACTTTGCACACGTTCACACACCACACTTCACACACATACATTCGACGATCGAAAAGTGGGGCGCGACAGTTGGCGACTCCACTGGGGACATTCGAGAGTCCGAGCAAATTTGATTTAATCAACCTTTTCCTTCTTTTAACCTTTTCATTACATTTGGGTGTTTTAGGGTTGCATTTTTTTCCCCTTTTAGGATTTTGCATCACTCGCGTCTCAAACCAATCTCTCGACTCATGAATGTATGTTTGGATGTATGTTTACTTATTTATCTCGCGCTTGCATTGCACTTGGGAGGGGGTGTGTCACCTTTAGAGCCTCTCGTGGTTCTCAACCCCTTCCCTCAAAATAGGGGAACACTTCATACGTGCACGTTTACTTGCTTCATCCTATTTTATTTTTATTTTCGTGGGCGCCATCCCACACCGCCTTGTAGGACTAGGACCGATTGCCTTGGGTAGGCGGATGGTGTGCTCTGCGCCCATAGCGCTACCTAAGGGATCACTCGAGCCACCGACCGAAGGCCCTGGGAGTGATGACCCTTCGCCTTTAGGTCTGAAGGCTTGGGAGCCGAAGCTTTATCGAGTCTAGGCATTAGTGAACCCCAACCTCATGCATCCATGTTAGTATTTCCCTAGGATAGAGTCAGCCTTACCCTCTTTTAAGTACATTAGGCACGAGGGAAGGGGTTCCGCCCCTTTTACTTGCTTCATTGTATTTCTTTTCTTAATTGCTCCCAATGTGTTATGTGTACTATCAACTGCACTAACCATTTCATTGTTTTCTTGATCTGCATTCATGTGCCTTAGTAATAAGAGGCCCTTTTGGCACTCTTTTAGTGACTCACCCACTAGATAGCTCACATGTCTAAATTTCAGTCTTTGCACTTACTTTTCAGTAAATACATTTCATTTCTAGACCTTTTTCCCCCTCGATGCATTATTTATGTCTTTTAGGTCATATTTGTCATATATTTACATCGCTTTAATAAACTGGCATCACGCATAAACCATAGAAAGGGAATGCCATTTAGGGAATCCCGTGCTTAGGAATAAGCCACCTTGTGTCTCGGATACTTAATCCAGTGAGACTTGCACGTTTACCTTTCTCGTATCATCCGAAGGGGTAGTGCACAAGGTAAGGTAAAGATCCGATCATTTTCATGAAGCAATTTTTGGAATATGAGCATCTAATAATCACTTTTGGCCATTTTTATCAAAATTGGTAAAAATCCTTTGCGTAAAGGACATTAATTTGAAGAAAATTCACAAATGATTCCTCATGGTTGAGATGATAAATATGGAGGCCAAATCTTGATTTTAGAAGGCTCATAGACTAATTTTCTGAAATCACTAATGGCCGGACAATTCAACCAATCCATTTTGCCAATTCATTCAATAAATCGTCAATTCACTTGACCAATTTACCCTTCTTAGGGTCATCCGGTCGATTTTGAATAAATCATCAATTCACTTGACCAATTTACCCTTCTTAGGGTCATCCGGTCGATTTTGAATAAATCATTAATTCATTTGACCCATTTACCCTTTTTAGGGTCACCTGGTCGATTTTGAATTCATTTGGCCGATTTACCCTTTTTGGGGTCATTCGGCCGATTTTTTAATCATTCATTTGGCCAGTTCACCCATTTTTAGGGCAATCGAATCGATTTTGAATAAATCAAGTTTCATTCATTTGACCAATCTACCCTTTTAGGGTGATTCGATCAATTTTTGAATAAATCAAATTTCATTTAATTCATTTGACCAGTTTACCTATTTTTAGGGCAATTTGGTCATTTTTAAATAAATCATCAATTCTATCCAATCTATTTGACCCGTTTTTTCCTTTTAAGTCTAAGGGTCACCGAATAAATTAATTGAGGCATTGCAATCTCTTTTACACATTATTCCATGCGTTGCTCAAAGTAGCAATCCATTCGGACTTTTTCCTCATTTTAGGACAAATGTCTCTTTTCACTTCGATTGGCCAAATTTTTCCAAATCATTTTTTCACTCTAGCGGTTGATCGGATTCATCAGGTATTGTATAGTGCCTACTCTGGAGGACTGCATTTTCATACTAGGCCTACCCTTGGCATAAAAAGGGTTCCCCCATAGGGCATGCATACCGATTTTATAGTCTTGATTACTAACTCTGGGTATTTTTTTTGTTTTTCCCCCTCCCCTGCATTCATAAAAATGTTGCAATATAGTTAAGATATTTCCCTATATTGGATAACAATTTTTGATCCGACAAAGTTTGGAAAGTATTCTTGGGCAGATCCAACAATGGGGACATGAAAGATCCATCTGAAAGCTCTAGGCTAAGAGTTTCTAAGAGATTTCATAATTGCTTTCAAGGAAAATTCTGTATAGTTGACTTGTTAATATATTTTTTTTTTTGTGTCAAAAGAAAAGGAGACAAAAAGGATATATGGGTGGAGCTCTTTAGAGGCCTACTATTCTCATTTGTATCATAATTGAACAAGAAATTTTGTTTCAAACTTTTTCAGCAATAAAATTTTTGGATAATTATTGTTTTGTGTATTCATGTACATTTCATTCTTTATTCTCACTCATTGGAGAGTTCATGATGAATTTTGAGAATAAAATCAAATTGAGATTTTTTCCAACCTCAATCTGAGGATTCACAAGTGTATACTCTCTAAAATCTTCATGCACTCGATTGGTGTTCCAACCTGTACAATAAGAGTGCTCAGAAAGAAAGAGAGTGAACGGTCACTCAAAAGGCCCTATGAGATACCTTTCTCCTTCACTTAATCCCAAAATAAAGTCAGTCACATTGATTGATGAATTGGGGCACCTTTTGCTTGGAAAGTTCAAGGTGTCCAATTTGGTTCAATCACATCTAAGTGAAAGCAAAAATGTGCATTATTCTTATTTGTTTGGGAAATTTGGAATGATACTTCAAGCATTTGTTTCATTACCTATACAGATTTTTATCATTTGCTCTCCCATTTGAGCTTCTAAAAGAATAATTTCGTTTCAAATAAGGGTCTTAATGATCACTACCCTTCATTGAAAAATTTTCAAATATCAAAAGAAGAATGGATTTTCAATGACCATTTCGCTACTTCGGTTGTCATGAGGTATAAGAGTGATACTTTGGCCGTCATTTCTACAATCTAAACACTGATCATCCCTTGCATCCTCATTTGAGCTAAAAAATTGGTGGTTCTTTTCGAGTGCACATATGATCGCACCCCACATTGGGGAAGGAGATTGGGGAATTTTGAAAAAAAAAAGAGAGAGAAGTAAAAATGCTAGAGTAAGACGGGAACCGCAAATTGGGGAAATTTGATTCCACTTGGGGTCCAGGTTTGAAAAAAAGAAGAAGAAAGAAAGGGAAGAGTTTTGTCCGCACGGATCGCCTACGTTTCACAAATATGGACGAACAAGGGTCTTCCTCAGTCAGTTAATTCAGATACATGCAAAAAATTTCGCATTAACGAAAGTTTCCTTTCAGAGTTGTTGTAAGGAATGGAATACAAGTCAGGCCATCTTCTTTTCCAATCGAACACTTTATCCCTAGTTATCCCTTTTGAGCCATCAGAATAAATTATGTCGTTTGGCAACCCCTGAGAATCGCAAACCCCACACTGGGGCAAGTTTGAGTTGAAGAGGAAAATTTCAAGAAGTGAAAAAGTGAAAAGCAACAAGATCAAAAACAAAGGAAGAAAAGAGAACCTCAGTTCAAAAATAAACTGGGGCAAATTTTGTGAAAGTTCAAAAATGGCAGAAGGCCGAAAAATCGAAAGAAAATGAAAGAGAAAAAGCCTCAATTGAGCACAAGCTCTGGCAAATTTTGACTTAACCCTAAAATAGGGTTGGCACAACAATGTGATCTCAGATTACTTAAACCACTCTTGAAATCTGCTCTTCAAGTCTTAACTTTTCTAAGCACCCCACCTGACCCCATTACAAAGCCGAAAGTCCTGACTCCTGTTCTTTGCAATGGCCCTGTCAAGAAAATTTCTGATGCCGGAAAATTTTAGCTGTATTTCTGAATTGCTTGAGTATGAGGTTGACGCTACTCACCATGTGAAAACCCATCAGCTCGAGGGAAAGGGAAAAGAGGCAAAAAGCAAAGAAAGAAAAGTAAATGCAAGAAAATGCAGAAAAATCGACGCTGAAGTCTCTGGTGAGTGATGAGAAAAATGCAAACAAAGTCTGAGATCTTTTGATTTCAAAATAGGGGCAATTTTGGAAAAATGCGATCTATGGTGCAATATCCTTGAAAGTCTTAAACTATCGTTTTCAAGCCAAATTACAAGCTAATAAAGTCCATCGTTGACTTATTCTTTCATGACAATCCAAAGTGAGGATCATGCTCATAAGAAATTCATCAAATCATTTGTGATCATAAGGGCATAACCCGTTTCCACATGTTTAGCTATCACTTCTGTCCATACGTTACAAGCCTAGAAAGCTTGTATGTTGACTAAGTTTTCTTGAAAATAAGGGTAACAAACTCTTTACTTTCACTAAGATGTGACATTAAAAGGATTACATACAACTGGGGCACAAAAATGAGACAGATTCTTATCTCCCATTTCCTTAGCCAGTTCAAAAATAGAGTCATGTGATTGGTCCTGAAAAGATGAGTCAACCAGAAGTGGTGACCCGTTACCCTAAGCACCAATGCTAAAAGTAAGGAAGAAATCTTCTTCTTAAATTTGGTGTTATTTCGAGGAATTCATCATGAAATTTCTGCATGAGTTCAAACTTGACGATTAAAGTTTCTTCACATTGTTGTATGTGCACTCTTTTCTAAATTTTAGAAAGTGCGGTTTTTCTTTGTTCAAGTAAATGGGAAATCATCCAAACCAATTGTTTGCAATCAAATGGGCCCAAACTGGGGCAAAATTTTTATTTGCAAAATTTCGCAAAATAAGCCCACACAGGGGCAAATATTTTTGTAAGTCCAATTGAGGATTTCGTCCAAGAATCAAACTAATGCATTTTTCAAATCAGTCACGCTCATTTGAGTGCACGTAAGCCCTGTGTAGGTATTCACAGTTGAAGTCGACGAAAAGCATCTGGCGATGTGGAAGGCCGATGCCGAAGAAAGAGGAGAAAGAAGGGAGAAGGGCCCTACACTGGGGCAAATTATTTTTGGGAAAAAGATTCTCTCGAAAAATCAGAAAAATTCAAAAAATCAAAAAATCAAGTTCAAAATTTTGTTTCTTGGAAAATCAAATTTAATTTCTTGTACTTTGACAAATCAAATTCAATTTCTTCACCAATTGGATGGCAGGATTGGGTCTTATCCCACTGACCATTCTAAAAATCACGTTGGGCCTGGATTTCGTGCCGCCAACATTCCAAAAATCACGTTGGGCCTGGATTTCGTGCCGCCAACATTCTAAAGACCACGTTGGGCTTGGTGTTCGTGCCACCAACTTCACTTTATCACGTTGGGCCTGGACTTGGTGCCGCCAACATCACTTTATCACGTTGGGCTTGGTGTTCGTGCCACCAACTTCACTTTATCACGTTGGGCCTGGACTTGGTGCCGCCAACATCACTTTATCACGTTGGGCTTGGTTTTCATGCCACCAACATTCTAAAAATCACGTTGGGCCTGGACTTCGTGCCGCCAACATCATCAAGTTGGGCCTGAGTTTCGTGCCGCCAACAGTTCAAATGTCAAGTTGGGCCTGAGTTTCGTGCCGCCAACAGTTCAAATGTCACGTTGGGCCTGAGTTTCGTGCCGCCAACAGTTCAAATGTCAAGTTGGGCCTGAGTTTCGTGCCGCCAACAGGTCAAATGTCACGTTGGGCCTGGACTTCGTGCCGCCAACATTCCAAATATCACGTTGGGCCTGGATTTTGTGCCGCCAACATTCCAAAGATCCCGTGGGTCTATCCCAATTTTACATTTCTGTCCGGGTCTATCCCGTGGGTCTATCCCAATTTTACATTTCTGTTCGGGTCTATCCCGTGGGTCTATCCCAAATTTAAATTCCTGTCCGGGTCTATCCCGTGGGTCTATCCCATTTACATTTCTGTTCGGGTCAGTCCCGTTTTAAATTTCTTGTTCGGGCCAGTCCCGTTTTAATTTTTTGTTCGGGTCAGTCCCGCTTTAATTTCCCATTTAAGCCAATTTCATTTTAAATTTTTGTCAAAGGGGTCAGTCCCCATTTTTAAAACGTCCACCGTTCGTGACGTTCGCCGCCGAATAAAACAGGTAAGTATTTGGTGTCTACTTCTTTGTCTCAAGTTTTTTCAAAACTCAGACAAAGAGGGGCAAACTGTAGACACCAAATTTTTGGTGTAATTTCATTTACTATTAGTTTTTTTAGTTTTTTATTTTGTCGTGTTAGTTTTATTCGATTTTTAGTTTTTAGTTTATAGTTTTATTATTTTTAAGTTTTTAGCATAGAATTTCTCAAAATGAAAAGAAAAGCATTCAAAAAAAAAATATATGTTTTAATTCAATGTTTTCTTGGAAAAAATGAAAAAATGATAAAAATGAAAAATGAAAAAAAAGATGGAAAAATGGCCATTTTTGTTGTTAGTTCTTAAATTATTTTCATTATTATTATTATTACCTGGTTTTTGTCAATTTGTTATTGTTATTATTATCATTTCTGTATTTATTAAGGGTTAAGTTAAAAAAAAAAAAAAAAAAAAAGTTAAAAAAAGGGTGCTAGTCACGGCAAGCTGCAATTTTTGCAGCTTGCAAAGGAGGACTTGTGCGGCCCCTTAAGCTGCAAATATGTGGGAATGTTTAAGGGTTTAGGAGGATGTTTTCTGGTATAAAAAGAAGGAGATCAAGCAGCCGCAAAGGGGGGATGGACGGAAAAAATCTGGAACAAAAGGGAGCTAACAGGGAGAGAAAACGAAAAAAAGAAAACCCACGGAGAGAATGGGGATAAAAAAGTTTCGGCTGTGAGAAAAGGCTAGGGTAAGAAAGAGATGGAGTGAGAGAGAGGGCTACGGGCTGGGTCTGAAAAAAAGAGAAAAGCTTGTGAAGGAGTTTCTGGAGCTGAGGGAAAAGCAGAGCAAGGAGAGGAAGGGTGAGGTGAAAGCGGCGGCTGCACGGCAGAGGAAAACAAAAAGGGTTACGACCGCAGAACTGAAGAACAAAAAGAAAGTAGGAGAGACCGAGAGAAAAGGAGATTGGCTGCGGGAAAAGCTTGGAAAGGCTGGAGAGGAAAAGGCAAGAAAAGCTGAAAACGAGAGAGTGAGAGAGAAAGGAGGAAGCTTCAGGCAGTGGCAGGGGGGGAAAGAGAAAATTGCAGGAAGTTTTTTAGCTGAGAGTTGATTCAGGTTGATTAATCTGATCTGTTCGTGACCTTACTTCGACAAATCCCAACCTCCATCTGGGGAAGTTTTTCTTGGTGCACCATCTACAACCAGCAGCGAACAATTGGTATTCAGAAAATATCTGGAGAAGCCCACTGCAACATTTTCAAATCGGGGTCTGAAACTTGCTGCCCGCACTGGATTTGAGGAACGGCGATCGAACGGCGAACAAAGGTTTCTGCTCTGTGTCCGACACTCCAAGCGTGAGTTCCTCAGTCTCCAACTACTCGGAGGTAATGAACAATGAATTCTGGTCGATATGCTTGATTGGTTTTGATTGGAGACAGTTATTAAATGGCCGAGAAACCTTGCTGCATTTTCTTTTATTTGTCGGTCGATTCAGATTCTTGGTTTGAGTTTTGCAACAAAATCTTGTGATTGTTTGAGTCGATGTTGAACAGTGAAGGTCTTGGCATTCGATGAGTTAATTTGCATAATGAAATGGGTAGAAAATTGCGGCAGCAATGAATCTGTCTTTGTTCCATCTCGCTGCATGAAGCCGTGAGTCCCATGTTAGCTGCAACCACCTGTTTGCATCTCGTGAAGGCTGTAGTTTTGGGAGCCATTGCATGGCAGCCCGTTATTTCTACACATAGATGTATTCCAGATGAAAATATAGCAGCTTGCTTGATTGTCTTGTTGATTGCAGAAATCATGTTGGCAGAGATTTTGCTAAAGTTTAAATTTCGTAACTTGCATGAAGTATTTCCAACGTTTGTATGATTTCCTCCCATGTCTTTGGCTTATTTGGATGTTGAGCTTGGTGATGATTGTTGTTAAGGTCAAAGTGGTAATGTTTGTTTAAGATTCTAGCTGTGTTTGGATAGAAAAGTTGCACTTGAATGAACACAACATCGCTGAAAGGCATGGCTGGAATTTGCTGCAAATGTCATCCCTTCTTTTGCTGCATTTTTCTACCCAGTCATTTTGTTTTAGAGTGCTTGTTAACAATATGGGTTAAGAGCTGTAGTATTTGAGTTAAGAGAGTAAAATTGATAGGCTTCATGGGCATGAATGTGTTCTAGCTGAAAGTGAAATATCGAAGAAAGAATGGTGGCTGGAGCTTGTAGAAATGCATGAGTTCCTTCGTGATTTTTGCATCAGTTTCTGTCTAAGTTTCACTTGTTTGGATGCTGAAGTTGTATGTTATTTGTTTAATTCAAAGTTTATACATTAGTTTGAGAGAGTTTGTTTGAGGTTTGTGTTGTTTCTTTTGAAATCTATGGTTAAAAATGAAGCTGCAGCGTACATTCATGTTGTTCATATAAGGTTTCGATTGCAGAATCATTCTTTACGTTGTTGTGCATGAATTTTGCATGAAAACCTTTCAAAGTATTTGCATTCAACCCCTCAAGTTCCCCTTTTCTTCACTATGGCCCAGTCAATTGAATAATTTTGTCAATTTGATCCTTAGTAGTTTTAATTTTTGCAATTCATCGCTTGTTTGTTCCAATTGGCTACCATGCTTCGTTTCAATTGCACTTAGTTTATGATTTTAGGGGCTTTGTGACCAAGGGAGCTTGTGTTTGCCTATCTTCTTTAATTTTTGCCAAATAAATTGGTACCTTGACCGTTTCTTTTATTTTGGAGGATACATAAGCGACTTCACCCCATTAGAACTCCATTTCAAGGGAGGTACACTCTATTCCTCACTTGCACTTCTTTTGACCCTACGTGCTCCTACGTGTTATGTGAATATGCATGTCTATTCCGTTTTCCTTACCTCCTTGCGTGCATTTACTTGCTTTTACTTTTATTTAAGTTTTATGGGGTATGTGTACACCTCTTGGCTTGTAATAGATAGTGCTCGGAGAGCATCTGGTCCATTCACCCTTTCCCTTTTAAGTTTTATGGGGTATGTGTACACCTCTTGGCTTGTAATAGATAGTGCTCGGAGAGCATCTGGTCCATTTCCCCTTCCCCTTGGTTGCTTGTTTTTGCTGTTACATGTTAAATTGCTTTAGTAGGCTCTTGCATCTAGTCGAGCATGCTAAGTGCTACGTGCTACGTGTTTACGAGCATTTTGGCATGTCTACTTGCTTTCATAACCATGAATGAATGGAATGGATGAATGTACGTTTCCGCTAGTCCAACGCTAGTCGGAATTCATAGAATGGGCTAGTCCAACGCTAGACCCTTAGGTTGTCCCTTTCGATAGTGCATATCTGCGTGTTCACTACATGTCATGCATTTTTCTTAGTTTTATCATTTTGCATGCCCCTCGAACCCCTTTCCCCTCCATTTTAGGATTTTTGCATTTCATACTAGTCATAGGGTACATTTGCCTGAAGAGTCCCCTTAAATATGGGATATAGACGAGTGTGGCTTTTTCTAAAGCCTTAGCACGCTTATATCCTCTCTATAAAAGGGCAAATTGAGTCACGATTTAGGTCTCCCCGTCCCAATATGCATGAATTCCCTAGGCTCATGCATTCTGAGTCCACTCCATCATTACACTTTCACTTTTCCTCTCATTTGCACACGTACACCTTTTTATCCTTTCACTTGCACATGAACACCTTTCCTCCCATTTTTGCACACGTGCACCCTTGAGTTTCTTCACTTGCACACGAACACTTTTATCATTACTTGCACACATGCACTTCATATTATCATTTCACATACCGTACATTGCCCACTCACGCGCACACTTTCATTTACATATTTATTTTCTTTTATTACTTTTTCAAACTCATGTCCTCACATTGCACGCATGCATTCCATTCATTTGCATCCCACTTGCATTATTCGTGACTTCTTCAAAGGATTAATATTGGGTTTCACAATTAATGTGATTGGCACCACTCAACCTTTGAAGGGAAATTTCCCCCAGTTCCCCTAGGTCTAGGGTTTGCATTCATGTAGGGCACTCAAATGTAATAAATTCTTTGGTTAAAACAAGAAAATCTTTGATTAAATCAACGCAACTAGCCTTGGCTAGGTCAAAGGGGTGCCTTGGATTCTATCCTTGCCTTCCCCTTTGTCAAACGTGACTCCCGAACCTTTTTTCTTTGGATTACGTAGACTAGGAGTCGTTTTAAAAAGGGTTTATTACTACTTGACTTCAAAACTCATTTTTGGGTGACTTGGTACACCTTAAACCATTACCAAGTGGCGACTCCAAACTTTTCATTTCAAAACCCTTTTTTAAAACTATTTTTGGCCAAATCGTCGCTTTCCAAAGTCCCATGGCCTTTACTTTTACTTTGCACACGTTCACACACCACACTTCACACACATACATTCGACGATCGAAAAGTGGGGCGCGACACATAGTTAGAGGCCGAATTGGAATTTTCTCAAAACATGAAAGTTGTAGGTATTAATGATTTTGAAGTGCCTGCAAAATTTCAGGGCATTTGGAGTAGTGTAGTGTGAGTTATACCGTTTTTACTGTTGCTGTTCTGGGTGATCAGAATGTGCGAACTGCACTTGTAATTGTTTGTTTTGATTGGAATTAGTTTGGATTTTGAAGTTGGTGTCTTCTGATGAAATGTAGCTGGATGTCTTAGCTAACATATGCCTTTGGAATTTCGGCATTTGGACCTGTATAGACTGAGTTGTGTTCATTACAGCATTGTGTGATTTGGGAACCTGCAATTACGGTTCTGGGTTGGTTTTCTGCATTTTTGACTTAGTTGTGCTGGGATTTGGACTGAGTGACCTTCTACATTGTTATAGCCCTGGTTCTTAGCTTCGAAATGGTGGGTCTTACACCCTAATCCGATAATCGTAGTGCAAGTTGTGCCATTACCGCAAAGTGACGTCCAAAACTATTTTTCTGGTTTGAGCTAAACCTTCATTTCCGGAACTTTTCCCTAGCTTGACTTGTACTAGTACTACTTGGAGCTTGCTGAATAGCTATGGGATGAACTCGTTGTTGTGTGTGTACCTTTGGGACTGGCTGAGGATATAATGAAGCCATGATGGCTGGAAAAGTTAGCAAATTCAGGGGAAGTGCTGTCCGAACTTTTAAAGGACTTGAATGATGAAATTGGCTATATTGGACGAGGATTGTGAGCCGTGGAGGTGAGTGACCTCAAACTACTTCTAAAGTTATTTATGATCCGTTTCTTACATTATTTACTTTTGAACTGTTTCCAAAGTTACTTTTGAAATGTTTTCTTGCATATCATGCGTGCTGGCATGTGAGTGTGCCTTGTTTGCTATATTTCTTGACTTCATGACTTGTA